>NC_064420.1:48165000-48422500 GCF_023375975.1 Astyanax mexicanus
AGACATTTAGAGCCATGTGCTATGAGGACAACAAACAAAAAAGGGGAAAAAACATGAAGACACTTTCACAAAGTTAATTTTTAAATAACCTTTAGATTACCTTTTCATAGCATGTTAAATTTAATTAATTTATAGTAATATCGCCTAAAATTGTGCAGTAATCTGCTCCCTGTAGAAAATGCATTAACTATATCAATAACAAACTCTTTAATCAGGGTAATACTACACTGTATTTCAGTGCTGTGCTCTTCCTCAGTTAGCATTTAGCAGAACAGAAGGAAGCAGAGCCCAAATTAATGAGGCTAATCAGCTTCCCTGATTAATTAGAGTCTTTAATTTTAATGGCACAGTGTTTCATTACTGAGAAAGGCCACAGAAATGGGTTTAATTGATGGGACTCAATTAAATATATTTAATTTTCATCACAGAGTTAAATTATGTGAATGCCATTAGTCCTCAAATCCCAAATGCACTGCTGCATTAAAAAAAAATAAAATAAAATTAATTACTATGGATTGCACAAATTGGCGTGCAATCATATCTCAGGCAGATATATAAATATATGATTACAGTCATGGTCTGATTAGGACACTCGGTTTTACCACCCTAGTAAAAAAAAAAAAAAGTAGATTAAAGTATACTATAATCATTATTATGCTATAGTGCACTTAAGTGTTCTTGTAGCCACATTATTATTAATCAGTATATTTAAAGAGTGATAAAATGGAACAATATTTTTTTGTACTCATACTATAATTACAGTATAAAAATAGTACAAAAGTCTTACTTAAATTGTGCTAATTGTACTTAACTGTACTAAAATGGAAATATTTTAAATATACTTAAATAACTTTGAAATATTTAAACTGCTTTATGTGTGTAACCCCATTTTTTAAATATGCTTACATTAAAATTATAATACATTTAATAATGAGTATTACAACTGTATCACTATTAATATTATACACCAGGTATATTAGAAATGTACTACAAATGTTAAATTAATATATTTACATTAGAGTACAAAAATATGTTTCTTGTTCCTGTCTTTTGTAAGTAGCACACTTCTAGTCTACTTCGTTGGTTCAAAAATATATATATATTAATATACTGTACTACAATTTTTTGTGTTACAAATTTACTTTACATTTTTTATTTGACATTTAAATGTGTTATTTAACACTGTGTCCTATAATTTACTTATATTTATATTTTCCTAATTATAATTAAAGAGCATTAAAATACACGTTAACTGTTATATTAGTGTAACATCTAATAATAATTATGTAAAAATAATAATAATATATTTTTAAAACATTTTACCAATTGAATTTACTTAAATTAAATACTTAATTTACTTTATTTAAAAGTTACATGATACATTGTACTTTAAGTGAACTACTGTAACAGCTGTTTTTAACACACTTTGCTAAAAATGTACAAAAGTATATTTGGAAATATATGTTAGCATCACAGCACTAACACTTGGAGAAAAGCGCAGTGACACTGATACATCAGCTCACAGACGCAGCCTTGTGCTAATCCACATCACCCTCGGAGTGGTGAGGGGAAAGAGCCCCATCTACTGTATCCACCCAGAGAGAGCAAGACCAATTATGCTTTCTCAGGGCTCTGGCAGCTGATAGCAAGCTGCATGACCGGGATTCGAACCGGCGATCTCCCGATCATAGTCGTAGCGCTTTAGACCACTGAACCACTCAGAGCCCAATATTCTCTTATTTTTATGCATTTTGGAGAACAGTGCAAAGAGCTTATGAAGCTTTAAACACGAGCAGATATTATTTATTAATGTTTAACATTTTGCATATTTTAACAAATGCGCTTGAATTTTTGTAACTACAAAGGCCACGAGCCTGTGATCTCATTTTCCTCAGGCGCACTGCATCAAAAACCATCATCTTGAAATTGTCTTGACTAGTTTTGACTTTATCCGGTCTGAGTTTGACTTCGTCTTGAATTGTCTTGAGTGAGCTTGAGTTTGTCTTGACAACTAGTCTTGTCATTTTATCCTGTGTGGGTTTGATTTTTGATTTTCTTGTCCTGACTGGTTTTGACTTAAGCCTGACTGAGTTTGACTTTGTCTCAGACAGTACACAGCAGGATTAACCAGCAGACTTCTTCTGAGGGAGGGATCTTTACCGACTGTCAGCAGGTACCTACTGTTGTGTCTTGCCTTCTCTTGATTTAGTTTTTTCTTGCCTTGGATTAATTGTGTCTTGTCTTGTCCTGACTTTGTCTAGGTAATCTTGAATTTTGACTTTGTCTTAGTGCACAGCAGGATTAGCCAGCAGACTTCATCTGAGGGAGGGATCTGTAGCTAATGTCAGCGGATGAGGGAGAAGTGCTTTCTAATAATAGGTTTTATGCTTGTATCACAGTTAAGTCTCGTCATGACTTTGTCTTATCTTGGCTAGGCTTAACTTTAACCTGGCTGAGTTTGACTTTGTCTTGTCATGTTTTTTGTCTTGACTGGGTTTAGTTGTGTTTTGACTTTGTCATCACTTTGTCTTGGCTGGGTTTGACTCTTTGGGGTTGTATAATGTGCCAAAGCTCCAAGTGCCATTCATGAGGCTTTGGATGCCTTTAGTGGCTGTTTAAGAATCAGAGCACATCTTTAATAGCAGGAAATTCAGAATTTGCCTGCTAGCACTACTTTGCTTTGCTAATGCTGGCCTGCTATTCGTGGGCCTTTGGGTGCAGGGTATGGGCACAGTCAATTTGGGTTTTAAACCTCTACACTGAGACTTGGAGGACCTGCTGCCTGAGGTCTGTCGAGGAGTATTTGGCCAACATTGTTTCTCCCAGTTTTAACTGGGATGATTAAAATTCCTTGTAAAGGAGAAACAGAAAGATGGATCGCCTGAAGTCAGCGTGACACAACTAATACAGTTCACACTAAAAAATGAATTTCTTAAATTTTCTGAAATTGAGTTTAATAGCAGCAGTATTCGAATTTATATTGCTTGCTTGTTTGTACAGCTTATAAAAAATATACAGGGGTTGGACAATGAAACTGAAACACCTGTCGTCATTTTAGTGTGGGAGGTTTCATGGCTAAATTGGAGCGGCCTGGTGGCCAATCTTCATTAATTGCACATTATTGCACCAGTAAGAGGACAAATTGTTGGTGCACGTCTTGCTGGAGCATCTGTGACCAAGACAGCAAGTCTTTGTGATGCATCAAGAGCCACGGTATCCAGGGTAATGTCAGCATACCACCAAGAAGGACCAACCACATCCAACAGGATTAACTGTGGACGCTGTAAGAGGAAGCTGTCTGAAAGGGATGTTCGGGTGCTAACCCGGATTGTATCCAAAAAACGTAAAACCACGGCTGATCAAATCACGACAGAATTCAATGTGCACCTCAACTCTCCACCAACTGTTTCCACCAGAACTGTCCGTCACCACAATACATTATTAACCCCTGTATGTAACCAAGACATTTATTTGTAGTCCCAATATGACATTTGGATCTCTTTTTCCTTCACAAGTTCAATTTGAGGCCGAGCTGCTGCTGCTGCTGCTAGATCTCTCTGAGACCTTCTAGGAAAATAACAGTACAGATAACAGAACGTCTCATTCAGTGAGTTTGTGGAGAGACAGCTCTGAGCAAAATAAGAAAAACAATCAGTGGTTTTGTTACATATTAAAAAATATTGAGAAATACATTTGATATATTCTGATACTGCAGTGTCTCGACACTCAGTTTAGCCTCTGGAGATTCACTCTGGTTATCATACTGGTTCTGGCTTGAGTGGCCCATATTTATTCTACGTATTTAATCTACTGTTCTCAGTTCAGTTCAGGTTTTTTGTTGGTGTGAGAGATATTTAGACCTGTATTACTAAAGCTGTGATCAGTATCTATAAAACAAACCAGATCAACAAATAGATTTATCTTTAAATTAAATAGAATCGATGTAAAACCATTTTATTTTTAAGTAATTAAGGAACATTTCTATTGGTCCATTTATCATGATACAATATTAGGAAAAAAATGCCAGATTTACATGTCCCACATTTCTCTCTCTCTCCCTCTTTCTCTCTTTAAACTCTAAACTATTTATTTCCAATGTGTATATTTTTCTTTCTTTTTCTTTCTACTCTGTCTTTTTCTTCTTTTCACACCTGCCTCCTCCTCCACTCTGTTACTTTCTGTGTCTCTCTCTCTCTCTCTCTGATTTAGATAGAAGTCATTGTAAAAAAAAAATATTCAATGTAAATATCGAGCATTGGTGAATTTAATGTGCAATTCTAATACAATATTAAGAAAAAAGAAAAATCCAGATTTACATAATGTCCAACATCTCTCTCTCTCTCTCTCTCTCTCTCTCTCTCTCTGTTTCTTTCAGTCCCCTTTTTTCTGTTTTCCCCCAATCCTCTCAATTCTCCTCAATCTTTCTTTCCTTCTTTTCACACCTGCCTCGTACTCCCCACTGTTACTTTGTTTCTCTCTCTCTCTCTCTCTCTCTCTTTCTCTTTCTCTCTCTCACAAATTTAGATAGAAGTCATTGTAAAAGTGTTTTTTTCTTTGTAAATATCGAGCATTGGTGAATTTAATGTGCAATTCTAATACAATATTAAGAAAAAAATCCAGATTTACATAATGTCCCACATCTCTCTCTCTCTCTCTCTCTCTCTCTCTCTCTCTCTCTCTCTCGCTCTCTCTCTTGCCCTCTTACTATTTCTTTCTGTTTCTTTCAGTCCCCTTTTTTCAGTTTTCCCCCAATCCTCCCAATTCTCCTCAATCTTTCTTTCCTTCTTTCCACACCTGCCTCATACTCCCCACTGTTACTTTGTTTCTCTCTCTCTTTCTCTTTTTCTCTCTCTCTCTTTTCACAAATTTAGATAGAAGTCATTGTACAAATATGGAACAACTATTGGTCCATTTATTGTGCAATTCTAATCCAATATTAAGTAAAATTGCCAGATTTACATAATGTCACACATTTGCTCTTTGTCTCATTTTAGTTAATTTTTTTTTCTTCTACCTCTGTCTTTTCTCTTTTACACTCTCCGTTTCTTCTTCTTTTTCCCTCTAATCAGTCACTTTTCTTCAAATCTCTCTCTTTTCTGAATCTGAATCGTTCTCCTTTTTCTTTCTCCAGATGTTACTTCCAGGTTTCCATGTAAAACTCATCCCAGTGTCTCGTCAAATTAGGATTGGACACCTTACGCAACTCATGCTTAAAGATGTTTACTAAAGTAAAATAATGTAGATTTAACCTCTCTCACCCACAGAGTCACAGTCTATTAGCGCTCCTATTTTAACAATAGCATTAAAAATTCTCCTTTATCATTTATTATTCTGCCTGCAGTCATTTGCGCTGTTGTTCAGGCTGTGGATCAGAGAACCCACTCGTCTGGCCCGAGGCCCCCCGATCCGGCTGCTCCCCTCGCCCGGCCTTCAGCAGTTTACTGAATGCACTGATCCGTGATGTGTCATCCTCCCATCTTTTCTCCTCTTTTGTTCTTCTTGTCTTGTCGTCTCGTAAATCCCCACAGAGCTCTATCTGTCTCTCTACAACACTACACACACACACACACACACACACACTGGTAAAGTGGATAGGTGTGAGGAAGAATGTGTGTTCGGGTATTTATCTCTTTGTGAGGACCACATTTTTCCTAGTTTGGTGAACATACAGTCATATGAAAAAGTTTGGGCACCCCTATTAATCTTAATCATTTTTAGTTGTAAATATTTGGGTGTTTGTAACAGTCATTTCAGTTTGATATATCTAATAACTGATGGACACAGTAATATTTCAGGATTGAAATGAGGTTTATTGTACTAACAGAAAATGTGCAATATGCATTAAACCACAATTTGACCGGTGCAAAAGTATGGGCACCCTTATCATTTTATTGATTTAAATACTCCTAACTACTTTTTACTGACTTACTGAAGCACAGAATTGGTTTGGTATCATCATTGAGCTTTGAACTTCATAGCCAGGTGTATCCAATCATGAGAAAAGGTATTTAAGGCGGCCAATTGCAAGTTGTTCTCCTATTTGAATCTCCTCTGAAGAGTGGCATCCTGTTTCCTGTAGCTGCAGATGTAACAGAGTTAGAATTACCAGATAATATAATTAATGAGTTTCACCAAAATTGCTCTACTATTATAAAAATGGGTAAAAAAGTCTAAAAAGTTCATTTTTTTGTGAAAGTTTATATTTTTGTAAAAAAGGTTAAATATATTTTTGGGAGCTTTTCATTTCTTGCTTTGACGTCCCTGCAGGCTGTGTCCCTCTGCTGCTGCCGTACCTCCATCAGACGAGTGAGAGCTCTGAGATGGATGGTTCGTAGCTGCTGCAGTTTCTCTCTAAATTATATATTTTCTAATCTTTATCTAGTTAAAAACTTTAAAAACACTGTTCTATAACTTTATAAAAATATCTAGTGCTCTATTTATTATTAAGTTTTGATAAGAAATGTTAACTTTATCGAGTTTAGTCTAGACATGTGCTCCGCACGTGCGGGCCGCATTATATAACTCATGTCTCTAAAGTAAAATGTGAATTAAGCTAATCCCTTTTTATCTTATTTTACTTTCTACAACCTCAGTGTGCTATACCTGCAGCCGTTCATTGCAAGACGTGAAGGATTATTTGATTTAATCTGTTTCAGGTATGTTGCTCCCTAGACTTTCCCTCCAAAGATGTTCTTTAAATATTTCTAAATATGTTATTAATTAATTAATTTTTCTAATGCTGTTGTGCTATAAGATAAAAAAAATGCTTTCCTCTGTAAATTTTTGAATATGTTTTTATGAGAAAAACAAGCTATACGATCACGTACATGTTATGTTAAAATACTGTTTTAAAAAGAGAACACTCAGACGAGTGAGAGCTCTGAGATGGATGTGTGCTATACCTGCAGCCGTTCATTGCAAGACGTGAAGGATTATTTGATTTAATCTGTTTCAGAATAAACAGAGTGGAAAGCAGCACTGGTCTGAGACTCATTTACTGACCAAACAGTGGTCGTTACAGTGGTGCCGTCGACTCCGTGATTCCTGGTCAGCTTGATGCAGATCGCCGTGGGTGTGCTGCGGAATTCAGCGCAGGAGTGTTGTTGTGCTGCGGAGACTCAGCGAGGGAGTGCTGCGGAGATTCAGCGCGAAAGTGCTGTTGTGCTGCGAAGATTCAGCGCGGGAGTGCTGCGGAGATTCAGCGCGGCTGTGCTACCGAATTCAGCACGAAAGTGCTGTTGTGCTGCGGAGACTCTGCGCGGGTGTGCTGCCGAAATCAGCGCGGGTGTGCTGGTGTGTTTCCGAAACTCCTTCAGCGCGCGGACAGTGAGATCGCACCCTTTCAGCGCTGCGGAGCTCTTTGCAATGCTTTTAAAGCATTAGTCAGGTACAGGGGACTGCTGAATCGTTATTAAAGTGTGCATTTTTTTTTGTTTTTTTCTCTCTTTCACCTGATTTGTGTAAGTTTTAACGTTTACTGAATTCAGAGCTAAAATTGCAAGTAAGTCTATGTATTCTGTTGATATGGATCACAATTTGAGTTTTGGAAGGGGTAGAGGTTTTATGTCTGTGCCTGTGACACCTAAATTTAATGAGAAATATTTAGGTACTTCTGTGCTAACTGAGAGTAATGGTGATTCAGGGTTGGGTCAGGATTCAGTTGAATCTACTGTGGGGCAGTTTGCACAGGGTGGGCCAAGTCACTCTACACCTTTTGCTCATGTAAATCCAGTACAACAGCTGAGTGAAATGATTAGTCAAATGGGTTCACAGATTGGTGATGCTATCATTGAAAAACTAGCTTCACAGGGTTCAGTAAATTGCAATACGAACCAATGCACTGTACAGCAAGACAGACCTAGTGGTGGTGAAACGCCATTTATAAATGTGAGTGTCAGTCCTAATAGGGAACCAGTCATTTTCCGGGGTGATGATTCAGACAAATGCTCAGTTACAGAGTGGATTGACATGATGAAGTCCTATGTCAGAAAACAGAATTACACAATAGCTGAACAGTCAGATGAAGTACTCTGTAGGTTGATGGGTAGGGCTAGAGATGTAGTTCGAATAGGCTTGAGAAGCGATCCCACACTTAATGCCAGAGAAAATCCAGATGCAATCTACAACATACTGCTGCAGTATTTTAGTAAGACATCGTCATGCCTGCCACTTGCAGACTTTTATTCTACACTTCCAAGACACAAAGAAAATCCTGTTGATTACTGGATACGTGTCAACAAAGCAGCAGACCTCGCTGATGAGGGCCTTCGTCGTCAAGGCAGACACATGGAAAACATGACAGAGGAGGTAACCAGAATGTTTGTTAAGCACTGTCCAGACCCTGAGTTAGCTTATGTGTTCAAATGCAAGCCGATTCACAAGTGGAGTGCAAAACAGATTCAAGAAAGAATTGATGAATACCAGCGTGAAAAGAGATCTATGACTAGTGCATCAGGTGCTGTACATTTACGACACAATGCAACTGCTGCTCATGTGAAAGACAGTGATGTGACTGTAAATGGACAGACAGTGTCCAAATGCAGCAATAATGTCCCTAACACTAGCGAAACAATTGTGATGTCCCAACAACATGCCAGTCAGAGTGATGCCATGTTAAGTCGCATGATGACAATGCTTGAACAGGTCTTGGAAAAAGTCCAGAAAAAGAATGCAGTGACATCTAACCATCATGAGGGTAGAAGAAGGAGCTGGCGCAACATCACAACTTGCAGCGTGTGCGGTGAGAACGGTCATAGTACTAAATCGCACTGTTTCTCAGCGAAGTTATGTTTTCGCTGTTTCTCTCCAGGCCACACTAAAAGCTCATGTACAGCCAAACTGTCCCAGCAGAGCAATGTGCAGGAAAACTAACAGACCTGTGTATGGAGGGAGGATGCCCAGGTCAGATGGAACACTCCCAATATGAATTTGATGCTCAAGATGGATCAGAACAAACTGTTTTTCAGAACACACAAAAGATTAGGAGCAGTGACAGTCTGTTTTATACTTCAGTAATGGTCGAAAACAAAGTGCCACTCAAAGCTATGCTAGACAGCGGATCCATGGCGTGTACGCTCAGTGAAGCAGCAGAACTGAAGCTTGTTGAAGCTGGAGCCGTGACTGAAACAAGTCGGTCAGACACTGATGTAATACTCATTGGATGTGGAGGTAGCCGTGTGAAGCCAAAGTCTACAATAGAGCTCACCATGGAGATTTATGGCTGCAATATTTCTGTTCCTGCTCTTGTAGTCCAAAATCAATCAGATGATCTAATTATTGGCACTAATGTTATTAAGCATGTTCTTAGTCATCTGAAACAAAACAGTCACTACTGGAAGGTGATTTCTACTCCCACCTCAGACTGTCATGAATCTGAGCAGTTCTTGTCTCTTCTTGCTGGTCTTAGTCGCTGGACCAGTGGTGACGCTCCTGACAAAGTTGGTACAGCAAAATGCAACACAGCTGTCACTTTAGATGCTGGTACTGAATATCTGTTGTGGGCTAAGCTACCTGGAAAAACTGTAGTATCGCCTGGCAGTACTGTTATCGTGGAACCCACCTCCTCACGTGCTGCTCCCAGAGGTTTGATGGTTGCCCGGGTTGTGACACCTTTATGGGGAGATAAATGGATCCCATTAAAAGTGCTGAATGCATCTTCCAATCCTATTACTATAAGGAGAAATGCCAAACTTGCAGATGTTTTCACATGTTTAGCTCTTGAAGACATGAAACGTCCAGAATCACTGTGTAGCAAAGTCCAGATTACTAGCCATGGTCAGAATGTTCCCAAAGGCTCTGACATTTCCAGATCCCATGAGAGTAACACAGCAGATGTGAAAGAAAAACTGAAGCTTGCGGGCCTGAGCGATCTTGATTTAGAGTCGTGTGATGTTTCTGAAACATGGAAAGACAAACTAGCAGACTTAGTTCTCAAGTATGAGGACATTTTCTCTCGTCATCATCTTGACTGTGGTGAAGCCAAAGGGTTTGTCCACAGAATCCACCTTGTTGACGACAAGCCATTTCGGCTACCATTTCGCAGGGTGCCTCCTGCTGAGTATCAGAAGCTAAAACGTGTCTTGGATGAGATGGAAGAGAGGGAAATAATCAGAAAGTCTACCAGTGAGTATGCCTCGCCACTTGTTCTTGTCTGGAAAAAGAATGGCGACTTAAGAGTGTGCACTGACTTCAGATGGCTAAACAAGCGGACACTGAAAGATGCACATCCACTGCCTCATCAGGCTGATTGCCTGGCCGCTCTTGGAGGAAATGCACTGTTCAGTACAATGGATCTGACATCTGGTTTTTACAACATGCCTCTCCATGAGGATGACCGAAAGTACTCTGCATTCACGACACCGATAGGGCTATATGAATATAACAGACTTCCGCAAGGTCTTTCTAATAGTCCTGGCAGCTTCATGAGAATGATGACGAGCATATTCGGTGACCAGAATTTCCTAAGTCTCTTGTGCTACCTTGATGATCTTTTGGTGTACGCACCAACAGAAGCACTGGCTTTAGAACGCTTAGAGCTAGTTTTCAGTCGCTTGCGTTTGCACAACCTGAAGTTAGCACCTAAAAAGTGTTGGTTCCTCAGGCGGTCAGTTAAGTTTCTTGGCCATATTGTGGATGAATCAGGAGTGTCTACAGACTCCAGCAAGATAGATGCTATCAGCCAGATGTGCACCAAAGACTTAATGGAGCAAGACGGTGTCACTCCCTCTCCATCTCGTATTAGATCATTTCTGGGCATGGTTAACTTCTATCAACACTTCATACCAAGTTATTCAGCCACTGCAAAGCCTCTGTTTGAGTTGGTAGCAGGCCAGAAGCAAAAGCGTAGGGGTAGACCCTGTGCAAAAGTTCGCACCCAGCACCGAAAGTTGTCTCCAAGTGACTGGACATCAGCTCATCAACAAGCATTCGATGCACTTAAGTCCTCTTTGCTGACCTGTGTCGTGTTAGCGCATCCTGATTTTACTAGACCCTTTATTCTGTCCACAGACGCTTCGCTAGATGGTTTAGGTGCTGTTCTCTCACAAGTTCAAGAAGGCCAAAGTAGAGCCAGACCCATTGCTTTTGCGAGCAAATCACTCACGCGTGCTCAGAAGAAGTATCCTGCACATCGTCTCGAGTTTCTTGCGCTAAAGTGGGCTGTGTGCGACAAATTTAGCCACTGGTTGAAAGGTCATGTATTCACAGTGTGGACGGACAACAACCCGCTTACCCATATCATGACCAAACCTAAACTTGATTCATGTGAACAGAGATGGGTTGCAAAGTTGGCTTCATATGAGTTTGATATCAAGTACATTCCTGGCCCTAGAAACATTGTTGCAGATGCACTCAGTCGCAAGCCATTTGTTAAACAGACCATCGGCAAGCGGATCTTGAAAGACTCCTATGATGAACTGCTTAGAGAAACTGTTCCTGTCTCTAACGATTCAGTTCAGAATGCTTTCAGGTGTTCAAGCTGCCCTACAGATCATTTCACAAGTTTGGGACAGAAAACGTGTGCACCAGTGTGCCACAAGAATCATTCTCTTTCTAGAGAGGAAGTGTCGGCTATTCTAGAGACACACAGTGTATGGGACTCTGGAGCTAGAGTGCGTGCTACAGACGTGTTGGATCACTTACCCCAGATGATTTCATCTGATGCTGATATCATCCCTTATTCAGAGAGAGAGCTGCGTGAGGCCCAAATGACAGATCCTGTGTTGTCGAGAGTGCTGAACTATGTGGTCAGAGGACGGAGACCATCAAGACGAGAAAAGGCCAGAGAGTCTTTAATGGTTCTAAGGTACTTAAAACACTGGGATAAATTGGTCACTTGCAGTGGCATTCTGTATCGAGTATGCAAAGATCAAATCTCAAAGAAGAAAAGACACCAATTTATTGTCCCTGACTCTTTCAAACAAGAAGTCTTAAAAGGCGTCCATGACTGTGCAGGGCATCAAGGGCAATTTAGGACCTTAGCAATAGCTCGTCAGAGATTCTTTTGGCCCCATATTGACAGGGATGTGCGTGAATATGTCAGACACTGTCCTAGATGCGTCATTGGTAAATCTGCTGATCCTGAGGGTAGAGCCCCGTTAGAGAGTATCAAAACTACGTCACCTCTTGAGATCGTATGCATTGATTTCTGGTGTGCGGAAGACCGCAACAATAGGTCTGTTGATGTACTTGTGGTCACAGACCATTTTACCAGGTTATCGCACTCATTTCCATGTAAAGACCAATCTGCAAAGCAGGTAGCTAAGCAGTTATGGGACAAGTATTTCTGTATATATGGATTCCCAGAGAGAATTCATTCTGACCAAGGAGCTTCATTTGAGAGTCAGTTGATCAGTGAGTTGCTTAAGATCGCTGGAGTCAGAAAGTCCCACACAACTCCTTACCACCCAATGGGTAATGGCAGTGTTGAACGGTTTAATAGAACCTTGGGAAATATGATTCGCGCTCTTACCCCTGACGCTAAGAGAAATTGGCCACAACAGCTGCAAACTTTGACGTTCATGTACAACTGCACAGTGCACGAGACAACAGGCTACCCTCCTTTCTTCTTGATGTTCGGTAGGGTTCCACGCCTTCCCATTGATTTGATGTTCAAAAACATCTTGAAAGACCCTGAGATTGGCAGTTATGATCCTTACGTCAAGTCTCTGACAAAAGACCTTAAAGACGCAATGCTGGTAGCTCAACAACATGCTGACAAAGAACAGCGTCGTCAAGAGCAGATCTACAACCGTCGTGTGAAGGGTTCACAAATCACAGTTGGTGACAGAGTTTTGGTCGCAAATAAGAGAGAGAGAGGAAAGCGAAAAACTGCAGACAGATGGGAGTCCACAGTCTACACTGTTGTCGGTGTGAACGAGTCAACTCACACATACAGAATCCATAATCCTGTAACAGGTCAGGACAGAGTTGTTCATCGTAACTTGCTGATGCTTGCAAATTTTCTTCCCTTGGACATGGATGCAGTGTCAGATGCCTCCTTTGCTGAATCCCAATCAAGTGTGTCACATGACATCTCTGACGTGGATGAAAGTCTGCCCAGAACAGACATTTCTGAAGAAACGTGCACAAGAATTCAAGACTGGGTATCTAGTTTGCCTTGTAGTGAGGATAATGTGAGCAGCATTGAAAATGTTGAAGCCCCACAAACTGTACAGTCCCCAGTCCCAAGTCAGGCACACACAGGACAGACTTTTCACTCAGAAAATGTAGACCAGCTCAGTGATGACACCAGATCTGATTTAGCCACATCTGAAAACCATGTACATGCACGCACTAGTGAACCTCCAACACAAACTGTTAGTTCAAGTTCTGTACATGAGGTTAGGTCACGTGTGGGTCGCATAGTTAAGCCAGTTGATCGCTTGATTTACACTATGTCGAAGCAGGTAACTGACAGAAAAAGTTATAAAGCCATTGATAAGTTTGCTAAGTCAGTTTTTCAAGTATTCAAATGAGTCAGTTCTAATGTTTTACAGTTCTAGGAAGGTCAAGAAGGCACCTTAAAAAAAAAGTTTTTTTATTTTATTCTGTTCTAATAACATTGCAAACTATTCTGGGTTAGCTCAACCTTTTTTTTTTTTTTTCTTCTCTTTCTTTTTTTGTTTTGGCTCAGAGTGTAACTTATTGTGGAACAGGGTTACTGTGGGATGTAGGCTGCATCCTGCTTCCAGAAAATGGTGGAGAATTGGCGCCATTCTCTTTCCCTTTTCATCCCTGGTTGGGATACTCTTTTAAGTTGGAGAATTGTGAATTACCTGTGTCCAAGGAAAATGAAAATTTAGTGTGTGATTTTTGTATCTGAGTGCCCAAGCAATATGTGTGTTCATTTTGATGAAATTCAGTGGGGGAGGGTGTAACAGAGTTAGAATTACCAGATAATATAATTAATGAGTTTCACCAAAATTGCTCTACTATTATAAAAATGGGTAAAAAAGTCTAAAAAGTTCATTTTTTTGTGAAAGTTTATATTTTTGTAAAAAAGGTTAAATATATTTTTGGGAGCTTTTCATTTCTTGCTTTGACGTCCCTGCAGGCTGTGTCCCTCTGCTGCTGCCGTACCTCCATCAGACGAGTGAGAGCTCTGAGATGGATGGTTCGTAGCTGCTGCAGTTTCTCTCTAAATTATATATTTTCTAATCTTTATCTAGTTAAAAACTTTAAAAACACTGTTCTATAACTTTATAAAAATATCTAGTGCTCTATTTATTATTAAGTTTTGATAAGAAATGTTAACTTTATCGAGTTTAGTCTAGACATGTGCTCCGCACGTGCGGGCCGCATTATATAACTCATGTCTCTAAAGTAAAATGTGAATTAAGCTAATCCCTTTTTATCTTATTTTACTTTCTACAACCTCAGTGTGCTATACCTGCAGCCGTTCATTGCAAGACGTGAAGGATTATTTGATTTAATCTGTTTCAGGTATGTTGCTCCCTAGACTTTCCCTCCAAAGATGTTCTTTAAATATTTCTAAATATGTTATTAATTAATTAATTTTTCTAATGCTGTTGTGCTATAAGATAAAAAAAATGCTTTCCTCTGTAAATTTTTGAATATGTTTTTATGAGAAAAACAAGCTATACGATCACGTACATGTTATGTTAAAATACTGTTTTAAAAAGAGAACACTCAGACGAGTGAGAGCTCTGAGATGGATGTGTGCTATACCTGCAGCCGTTCATTGCAAGACGTGAAGGATTATTTGATTTAATCTGTTTCAGAATAAACAGAGTGGAAAGCAGCACTGGTCTGAGACTCATTTACTGACCAAACAGTGGTCGTTACACAGATCAGACCTGCAGAACAGTCAGGAGGAATTCTGGATCATTCCTCTTCACTAAACTGTTTCAGTTCAGCTATAATATTATGGGATATCTGGTGTGAATCTCTCTCTTGAGGTCATGATGCCACAGCATCTCAGTTGGGTTCAGGAGGTCAGGACTCTCCAGAAGGCGCTGTGTTTATTTTCTTCTGTTGAAGTCGTTCGGTTGTTGATTTACTTCTATGTTTTGGGTTGTTGTCCTGCTGCATCATCTACCTGTAATTTATTTAACTCTATATAACATTAGAATACTAAACCCAAATAAACATAAAGGATAAAGTCAGTGATCAGTGAGAGTGTCTACCTGCAATTTATTTAACTCTATATAACATTAGATTAGAATACTAAACCCAAATAAACACAAAGAATAAAGTCAGTGATCAGTGAGAGTGTCTACCTGTAATTTATTTAACTCTATATAACATTAGATTAGAATACTAAACCCAAATAAACATAAAGAATAAAGTCAGTGTTCAGTGAGAGTGTCTACCTGCAATTTATTTAACTCTATATAACATTAGAATACTAAACCCAAATAAACACAAAGAATAAAGTCAGTGATCAGTGAGAGTGTCTACCTGTAATTTTTTTAACTCTATATAACATTAGATTAAAATACTAAACCCAAATAAACATAAATAATAAAGTCAGTGATCAGTAAGAGTGTCTACCTGCAATTTATTTAACTCTATATAACATTAGATTAGAATACTAAACCCAAATAAACACAAAGAATAAAGTCAGTGATCAGTAAGAGTGTCTACCTGTAATTTATTTAACTCTATATAACATTAGATTAGAATACTAAACCCAAATAAACATAAATAATAAAGTCAGTGATCAGTAAGAGTGTCTACCTGTAATTTATGTAACTCTATATAACATTAGAATACTAAACCCAAATAAACATAAAGAATAAAGTCAGTGATCAGTGAGAGTGTCTACCTGCAATTTATTTAACTCTATATAACATTAGATTAGAATACTAAACCCAAATAATCTATAATAATAAAGTCAGTGAGGCTCAGTGAGAGTGTCTACCTGTAATTTATTTAACTCTATATAACATTAGATTAGAATACTAAACCCAAATAAACTATGATAAAGAATAAAGTCAGTGATCAGTGAGAGTGTCTACCTGTAATTTATTTAACTCTATATAACATTAGTTTATTTGGGTTTAGTATTTTAATCTATCATAAAGAATAAAGTCAGTGATCAGTGAGAGTGTCTACCTGTAATTTATTTAACTCTATATAACATTAGAATACTAAACCCAAATAAACTATAATAAAGAATACAGTCAGTGATCAGTGAGAGTGTCTACCTGTAATTTATTTAACTCTATATAACATTAGATTAGAATACTAAACCCAAATAAACATAAAGGATAAAGTCAGTGATCAGAGAGAGTGTCTACCTGCAACTTATTTAACTCTATATAACATTAGAATACTAAACCCAAATACCACTTTTTTAGCACCAACCACTTTTATACATTAATTACCTCTTTATTGATCATTTATAACCCTAGTAATAAAAAAGTATATTAAGCTTTATTATGCTATAGTGCACTAAAGTGTTCTTGTAGCCACATTATTATTAATCAGCATATTTAAAGAGTGCTAAAATGGAACAACTTTTTTGTGTACTTATTATACTTTAATTACAGTATAAAAATAGTATAAAAGTCTTACTTAAATTGTGCACAAAAAGTGTACTTAACTGTACTAAAATGGAACTATATTAAATATAAAAAATAAGTAACATTTAAACATATATAAACTCATTCATGTATGTAACCCCATATTTTAAATATACTTACAGTAAAATTATAATATATTTAATAATGAATATTACAACTGTATCACTATTATTATTGTACATCAGGTATATTAGAAATGTACTAAGAATTGATGTATTTAAATATATGTGATCTATTTACATTAGAGTACAAATATATATGCTTCTTGTTCCTGTCTTTTGTAAGTAGCACACGTCTAGTATTAATACATCATTGGGTATAAAATATATTTTAATATACTGTACTATCATTTTTAGCGTGTTTTAAATTAGTAGTAATTTAATTTACTTTTTAAAAAGTTAGATGATACATTGTTGTACTTTAAGTGAACTACTGTAACTGTAGCTGTTTTTAACACATTTTGCTAAAAATGTACAAAAGTATATTTGGAAATAAGTATTTTAGAAGTATATTGAATTACATTAAACTTAAAGTGTACTTCATAGTAGCCTATTTATTCAAAATATACTATATTGTACTTTTTAAAAAGTATGATCAAAGCATAATATTAATGTATTTTTAATATATTTTAAGTAAGTACATAAATACTTAGACATTTCTCAATATGTTTTAAGTACAATTAAATTTAAGTACAATAATATATATACACATATATATATATATATATATATATATATATATATATATATATATATATATATATATATATATATATATTTTTTTTTTTTTTTTTTTACCAGGGTATTGAATATACACAGATATAATGGTTTGCTTATTTTTTTCTGCTTTGTTCACACTCAGAACTGCATTTGTATTCCGCGAGTAGAAACAAATCTGAATATAAAATATTCATGGCAGGCTCTTAGTTGGCTGTTTATTTTGCCGTGAGGTTCTCCTGAGTCTAAACTCATTTTGAGCTGATTTAAGGAAATATGAGCAAATCAGTTACGCAATATGTTAACTGTTCTCAGAGGACGGAGCAAGTGCTGAAGGTCTGGGCCAGGTTTATATGTGTGAGAGTGTATTTTCCGCTCAGTACTGGTGTTTTTATATTATTGTCTACACCCATAAAACAGTGTGCAGTTTATATTGTCAGAATGTTTTCTGTTTTTTTTTTGTACATTAGCAGTTTTTCTACATTTTCACTTCCCAAAGTGACAAAGAACCAATTTACACCTGTTTACGAGTTCTAGCCCAATTTTTTTCCAGTGCTGCATGTATTTATATTTGCATTTTTAAATGTAATTTCAGATTCAGTGCTGATTTCCAAGACATATAAAACAAACAGAGACATTATATAACATAGATATTATAGAACCCCTACACCAGGTGTCACAGATGAGAAGGGTGGACGTAAGTGCAGAAATATTTATAATATTATTTATTAAATAAACAAACTAAAACAAACTAAAACAAACAAACAAACCAAAGCTTCACTAAAAATAAACAGAAAACAAACACGGGTAAACGCAAGATGAAATTACAAGACTGAAATAACTAAAATAACAAAGATGAGATTAAAGTATAATCAAAACTAAGAAACCAGTAACTCTAGAAACAAAAAACCAACCTGACAGACACACAGCAAGGTATCACACAAAAGACTAGACAAAGATCGCTTGAAACAAAGGGGCTTATATACATGAGGAGGGAACAGGAAACTGGAAACACCTGAGGATCAATCAAGAGGGGGCGGGGTTACAAATCACTGATGACAGGGTGGGGCTAGGGCGGAGACAAGACCAAAACACAACAGAAGCACATGACTGGGAAACATGACAGGTAAACAGAGGGCAGGAGCACAAGAGACCAAATGAGGGAGAAACACAAGGCAGACATGGGCTAAGGTGTTACACCAGGGGTGTCCAAACATTTTTTGTTGTGGGCCAGAAGGAGAAATATATGTGCAGTCTCGGGCCAATAAAAAATTCCCTTAATTACTTTCATTTACACACCATTTTACTTGAGTTACTATCTTTATCTATCTTTGAGAGTTTTGTGTAAACTAAGGTTTTTCAAACTGATGTTTCGGTTCATAATGTCTCTTAATATTATACTAGTTAAAAAAATAGTAATTTTCCTAACATGCCTGAAATTTTATGCATTTGCTTGCCATTTTTCATTTCTTAGGAGTTGTTAGATTCTTTGGCCCGTTTTCTGCGCTACAACCGCACACTCTCGCCGCTATTAGAGTCTTTGGTCCCTGACACTATAACCCTGACACTATTTTAACGGCATGGGCGCAAGGTGTGAAAATAGATTGTTGAAGGGGTGTAACATAGCGATTATCATCACAACGCACCTTGTGCAGGCTCTACGACTCAAGACATGTGATCACTGGGTTTCTATATGGTATGTCATCTATACCATCACTCATCCTAAATGGCTTTTCTATTAGAAAAAATCAAGTTTTTTGTTTCATGATTTGACAAAGAAATTGGTAATTGGAAAGCTATTCTCTTATGCATGAATTTCTTGGCATATATTCATTCCCTCACTCAAATGCTTTTCCATTAATTTGTCAAAATATCTCTGAAATAGAGGGAAAAAAGAATATGCATACATTAAAATACATTCTCCATCTTTCTCCTACTTGTTATTCAAATGCTTTAACCCATACAATCCCTGAAAGTCCTTTTGAAACAAGCCCTGACCTTTTGATTCTGTTTCTCAGGCAGAACCCATGTTTTTATCCTGTATTCCTGACATGTGATAACTGGGCTTGCCTGTTACAGAATCGGCACCATTGCACTTAATTGGCTTCTTTGTCAGAGAAGCTCCCAAGATGATCTTGTATAATGACCCGGACACATCATCTTCATACCATACTGTCATTCAAACATTACATTTTTTTACTTACTTTGAATTCATTTGTCAAAATAGCTCTGAAATAGAGGAAAAGAAAGAGACAAGACATGTTATTCTCTCTTGCTCTTTTTCTTTTACTTAACACTGACATTCACACCCAGAAACCCTATTTTTAATATAGTATCTTAGATGAGCCCTTCTTTTTAAAGAACCTACAGTTTTAGATCCTGAATCCCGGACGAGCCCCCAACTTTTTTATTTTGGATGACCATTTGTGGTGACCATGGCTGTGATATTTTGAACCTTCCAAAAAGATACAGTATTACTTCCTATGAATCTTTTATTTTCAATACATTATGAATGCATTTATAATTATTTATGTAGCATATATAATATAATATACAGTTGCAAGAAAAAGTATGTGAACCCTTTGGGATTACGTTTAATGTTTAACAGCAATAGACAAATACAGTCTGCTTAAACTAATACCACACAAAATAGTATATGTTTGCATGGTTTTATTGAACACAACCTGACTTTTCTAAGAGCTAATTGGAGCCAGGATGTCCCATAAAAATACACACAAGTTTTGAGTTTGCTGTTCTTAAGAAGCTTGATTGCTTGATGTGAATCATGCCTCGCACAAAAGATCAAGCTCTCAGAAGACCTACGTTCAAGAATTCTTGACTTGCGTGAAGCTGGAAAGGTCTACAAAAAGTGTCTCTAAAAGTCCTGATGTTCACGTGTTCACGGTAAGACAGAGGCTCTACAAATGGAGAAAGTTCAGCAACACTGTTACTGGAGCTACTCTCCCTAGGCATGGTAAAGTCCTGTAAAGATGACTGCAAGAGCACAGCACAGAATAATCAATGAGGTGAGGAAGAATCCTCAAGAGTGTCAGCTGAAGACTGAATACAGAAATCTCTGGCACATGCTGACATTTTTGTTGATAAATCTACAATAATGAGAACACTAAACAAGAATAGAGTTTATAGGAGGACACCACGGAGGAAGCCACTACTGTCCAAAAAAAAAAAAACATTGCTGCAAGTATGACGTTTGCAAAAAATAAGAGCACCTGGATTTTCCACAGCAGTACTGGCTAAATATACTGTGGACAGAATTGATGAAAACAGAATGGAGTTGTTTGTAAGGACACACAACGCTATGTGTGGACAAAAAATGTAGGCACAGCACACCATCATCAAAACCTCATCCCAACTGTGAAACATGGTGGAGGGGGCATCATGGCATCATGGTTTGGGGCTGCTTTGCTTTGCTGCCTCAGGGTCTGGACGGATTGCCGTCATCGACGAAAAAATGAATTCCCAAGTTTACCAAGACATTTTGCTGGAAAACTTTAGACCATCTGTTCATGAACTGAAGCTCAACAGAGGATGGACGATGCAACAGAACAACGACCCAAAACATAGAAGTAAATCAACAACCGAACGACTTCAACAGAAGAAAATAAACACAGCGCCTTCTGGAGAGTCCTGACCTCCTGAACCCAATTGAGATTCTGTGGCATCATGACCTCAAGAGAGCGATTCACACCAGATATCCCATAATATTATAGCTGAACTGAAACAGTTTAGTGAAGAGGAATGATCCAGAATTCCTCCTGACCGTTCTGCAGGTCTGATCTGCAGCTACAGGAAACGATTGGTTGAGGTTTTTGCTGCTCAAGGAGGATCAACCAGTTAAATCTAAAGATTCACATACTTTTTCATCCTCACTGTCAATGTTTACATGTTGTGTTCAATAAAACCATGCAAACATATCATTTTGTGTATGGTATTACTTTAAGCAGACTGTGTTTGTCTATTGTTGTGACTTAGATGGACATCAGAACACATTTAATGACCAATTTATTCAGAAATCCAAGTAATCCCAATATATATATATATATATATATATATATATATATATATATATATATATATATATATATATATATATATAAAGAACATTAAAACAAACGGATAAGGAACACCTGGGACCGGTAACAAGAGGGCGTGGTAACAAACAAGACAGGTGGGAACACTAATGACTAGGGCGGGACTACAATAAAAAACAGAGCCCATGGGGAAAGAAAACAAACAGGCTGTGGAAGACAGAATCTAAGGACATTAGGGACAGAAGGGACACAAGAATTAAGAAAAGAAGACACACAAAGGGGTAAAGGTGTGACACCCACCTCCATAAGTGTGTCACAATAGCTCTGAAATAGAGAATAATAAAGAATACAGACAATATTCTCTCTCTCTTTCTCTCTCCTTCTTTCTCTTTTTTTTATGTCTCTTTCTCTCCCTCTACCTCTTGTTAATGTAAATGTAAATGTAAAAATCTCAATCTACACCATTTTTGTGCCATATTTGGAAAGAATTGGACACCATTCTCTTTAGTCTTCAATTTCTTGGCATATTGTCATTCCTCTATTCAAGCCCACTTCCATTATTTTGTCAAAATAGCTCTGAATTAAAAGAGAATAAAGAATAAAGATAAAAAACGTCTCCTTCTCACTTTTCCTATCCTTCACTCACCATTATCTTGTGATGTTCACTCTCAAAGGGATCTGAACTGACAGCCTGGAAGAATAAAAAAAACCCAATGGAGCACTAACTTACTATTCACTCTCACAGTTCACGGCTATTAACAGCAATTATGCTGTTTTCTCAGTGTGGGTAAGAAAGAAAAGAAAAGAAAAGAAAAGAAAAGCGCTTTGAGATCATTCTTATCAGCTTGAATCTTGGCTAAAGTAATTTGCCCATTTCTCTGCTGCTGAGAGGCTAATTTTCCAGATGTTTCTTTATTTTTTTTTGTTTTTTAATTTGTATTTGTGATAATTACTGTGATACTGAATGTTTTTTCCTCCCATCATTTTTGAAAATCCAAAATAAAATCAGAAGATTAAGTAATCACACTCTCGACCATTTAGAAAACCCCAGGGTATTGTATAATAATGGGCTGGTAAAATTAGTCCTGGATAAGAAATGATTGCCTGAAAATATTCTATATTATATAGATTTGCACCTTGAAATAAATGATAAAATAGTAATTCGCCTTCTACTGGTCATCCCTTCACAATAATGTCTTTTTACTGAATGTGAGCAGCTGGTGGAGCAATGGAGACTTCAGAAGAGGAAACTCAGAGCTCAGTAGCTCTTCTATTCACTAAGAAAACCAAAAAGAAATGAAGGAGTGAAGATTCTGACTGAGCCCCTCTCTCTCTCTCTCTCTCTCTCTCTCTCTCTCTCTCTCTGACTGAACATAACCTGGAATCGGATTCCTCTGCTATGACCGCATCACACCCACCCAGTTTAAAATGAATATGAACTTGTTTTCTTTGCATTATTTGAGGTCTGAAAGCTCTGCATCTTTTTTGTTATTTCAGACATTTCTCATTTTCTGTAAATAAATGCTCTAAATTAGAACATTTTTATTTGGAATTTGGGAGAAAAGTTGTCTGTAGTTTATAGAATAAAACATCAATGTTCATTTTATTCAAACATAAACCTATAAATAGCAAAATCAGAGAAACTGATTCAGAAACTGAAGTGCTCTCTTCATTTTTACAGAGCGGTATACTTCTTTTTTAATTGAGCTAAACTGCTAATAAGGCACAGCTTAATCTGATACTGTATATTAGCCAGATAATATACTGCTATGAACAAGCGCTGTCTCTGCTGCTCCATGCTGTTTACACACTAAGAGCACAGTATGTGCAGCATTCACTGCTTACGTCCAATTGAAAACACAGTGTTTTTAAAGCACAGCGGAAAATAGTCAGCGTTCTGTGTTACAGCAGCTTTACACTGCTATAGATACAAATATATACACACTGGAATAGAGAATCTTCTCATGTATATATATATATATTAACTTTCTTGCTCCCACACCAGACAGCTCTAACCAATCAGAGTACAGAATGTGCTTACGTTATTTATTGGTGCGCACTTTGGTGTGTTTAGGTTTTTATACCTGTGTGAAACCAAACCAAACAGAGGGAGAAAACAATCCAAATAAACAAAAAATCATCAACTGATTCAGACTATAGAAACTATAACACAACTACAGGTGTAAAAAGGCTCATTTATACTCAGTGAATTAAGTCCTAATTCAAAAATATTTAGTAAATTAAAGTTTCGTCTATCCAATTTATCATTGATTCTTTCTTTTGATTATTCCTGCGCCCCACATTGGTTTTATCTCCCCTCAAACATACAACTATATACAATATATAGTTATATACAAGTATAATTAACACCACTAATATAGATGTCACGCCAGTTATGGCTCATTCTTCCCCTCCTGTTACTCCCGGTGAGCCTGGGATTGGTTTTAGAGCAAAAAACTACAAATCCCAGAACTCTATGGACTATAAATGCAGCGACGTCACTGATCACATGCCACAGCGCCACGATACGTCATTTATCAATCAACCTTTATTATTACCCGGGAATGTACAATGTTGCGGAGCATTTACAACATCAAAAGGATTAAAAACATTTAATAATAATATTTTAGAAATAATAAGAAATAAAATGGTTAGAATAAATAAATAAGTAAATAAATAAAAGTACTTATTTCAAATCAACATTTAATATACATAAATAAAATATATATGTAAAACAGAAAACTCTAAAATACCATAAAAAAACCCAACAAATTGACATAAAAAAGTAAAAAAAAAAATCTAAATCACCTGAGTGGTGATTTGGGACACCTGTGTTTCAAACTATTTTGACCCCTTTCCTGGTTTAAACTTTGCTTGGATTGCCTCTGTTACTGTTGTTTGCCTGGTGTTAAAATTAGTGTAAATAAACCCCTTTTAGCACCGCATTTGCACTTGTTTCTGTCTTTTGACTATAGATATAATAGCACTTTTATTTAAATTTAAATATCCACTATAAAAAAAATGCAATTTAAGAAGAATAACTGAAATTAATCGCAAAATATTGTCGTAATAAATCTGATTAAAGTTTTTAATTCAACTTATTCAGGTTTACAGCTCATATCCAGCTAATTGGACCAGCTTCAGACTGAAGGCTTTCAAAGAACGATGTCAGCACTCAGGATCAAAGAACCCTGAGCTGTCAGGATGAGGTAGAGCTGAATATTATGGGAAGAAAAAAAACCCAGAAACAATACATTGCATTGCGTATACATGAAGATGGATGACTGACGCAGGCAAAAAGGAGCTCATCAAATGCAGAAGGTGCATCAAAGCAACTGTCTAATCCGACACCTTACAGCATTAGAAAGATAACTGAAGATTAGATGGACTGTTCGCATCAAATCTGAGCTCTCTGTGGATCTCTAGCTACTTTCTCCTGCTTCAAATCCTCTTGGGATTATGAGCCCTGCCATTCTACAAGCCAAGCTCAAATACCCTCAATTCTTACTCTGAGAAATCATCTAAATCCTTATCCTGACGGAATTAGTTTCTCAGGGGGCTGTGGGGTAATTTTCTCTTTTATGTTTTTTTTTTTTATCCTCTGTGATTTTATTCCTGTCCAGAACAATCATGTACATGTTAATCTCAGACGTCCTCTGATAAATAAATTACAGGCTGAATTATCTACTGTTTTTCTCTGAACTCCATGCTCCTCCGGTAATTTTAATCCCGTCCGGACAAACATCTCTGAGTTTCGTCTTCTCTCGTTTAATAAAATAGCTTAGGAGATCCAGAGTAAAAAACACAACAGTGAGTGGAAATGGAGGAGCTACTGATCCCCCGTGATGTCATGTGACCAAGAATTCCTAAAAACTCACTGGTCCTCCTATTTTTTCAATTGCAGTCCGGATGCAGGAGTTTTATCACTGAGTAGAAGTGTGAAATATTTTTCACAGATGTCCCACTGATAAACTAATCCCGTCTGGATTGGACTTAAGTATGCTTTCATATTGAGGAGGAAAGGACCAATAGTTTTTAAGTATATGTTACTATATATTTTTAAGTTGAAGTTTTTACTGTTAACCAATGAGTAGTGTAGGTAGAATTTACCCATTGTAATTTATTTTACTCGCTGACTAATACATTTGAGTATTTTTTTAAACAATGTGCATGGGTTTTATATATATATATATATGATCTCAGGGAAACCCCTAAATAGCAAGTCTTAGGATCCTGGATCCCGGACGAGCCCCCATTTTTACAAATTCCAACTCTTGTTAGATCCTACAACTGAATCTGAATTAAAGACAACATTGTAACATTGCTTTATACTCATCTTGGTATAAAGAGCAGTCTTCTCATCTTCACATCAACAACTATTGTACTTCATTGTTCATCTCCCAGCTATTGTTAAAAGCACAGGCGGAAACATCAAAGCAGACGTTACCAGGTTCCTCATGTGCTTCAGGTGTTTAGCGGCGGCTAAATTGCTAAGCGTGGATAACTGGCCATTGGCTCAACATTTTTCATTCTGTGTTTGGAAGCTGCTGACACTGGAGGAAGTTCTGCATGACTGCATGACTAAACAAACGCTGCTGTATCCTCTGGATATTAATGGGATTTACGCCCTGGGAGCTCACCTGAGCTACGGCTGCAACTTTTACCACTCAGAAACCTCAAAACACCTGGATACAGAGCCTATTCCAGTAGGAGGATATGGACTAACATCAAAGACTAGATTATTCCAGTATTATTATTATTATCTAATATTAAATCATGACCTGATTCTGCTGAATCACCCAAATCCCAATCTTATACTTTTTTCTTTCGCTATTTCACCCTAACTTTCTTTTCTCTCCTTTTCTACTTAAACTTTTCTCAAAATATTTTCCTTACTCTGTACCAACGTGTAGAAGTTCTCCATAAGAACCAAATTCAGTTCCAAACTTTGGAACTTTTCAGTAGATTGTACATATTATTTAAAATTACTATACCAGATATAAATGTGGGGTAACACTTTACTTGGATGGTCCATTTATTGGCCTCGTTGATGCTCAAATGACATTTACCTAACATTCAACTGAATGTCCATTAATTGCAACTTAACCCTATGTTGAATGTTATGATTCAAAATAGAATATAACCCTAAACCTAACCTTAACCCTTAATGAACCCTAACATAACCTTTAAATCTAACTCTAAACCCAATGTTAAAATATTAAGATTAGAGTTTTACCTTTCAGTTCAATTTCATTTAATAGACATGCAGTTGAATGTTAGTGTAACGTAGAGGAGGAGGCAGGATGCAAATGCAAGTCTTTTTTATTATCCATATATAAACTAACAAAGAAAAGAACACTAGGGAGTATAAAAAGAAAAGGTAACTAAAACAAAACACAATGAAACAGAGGATAAACTAAAATACTGAACCAAACAAGCAAGCTAAGCAAACAAAGAAACAAACTAAATAAAGCAAACCTGAGACACTGAGGACAAACAACACAGCAGGTCTGTGGCTAAACAAAACAGATGAACACAATCTGGACAGAGTAACGTGACAAGTTGAGACAAAAGATGCGACAAACTACAAAGGAGCACATGGGGTATTTATACACAGGCACACACTAGGGACACCTGTGGAGGTAATGAGGGGGGCGGAGTTACAAATGAGACAGAAGGGGTTACAGATGACAAGGCGGGGCTAAGGCGGAGACATGACCAAAACACAGTAGCACATGGCTGGGAAACATGACAGGTAAACAAAACACGAGAACAGAAGACAGGAGCAGGAAGGAACCAAAAAAGGAAAGACACTGGACAGACACAGGCTAGGGTGTAACAGTTAGTTGAGCATCATCAAATGGACCATCCAAGTAAAGTGTTACCAAATGTGTTTAAAATACTGATCAATCTGCACCACAACTTATCATCTAAATCATGAAAGTAAGAAATAGTATGGTGTCCCATGACTTTTGCCATGTCTCATTAAAGATAAAGAACACTAAACTGAACCCTGCACAACTCTCACATGAAGACCTATGAAGACTTTTTATTGGATTTTTTAACATTGGGTTCATTTATGACCTCCTGGATGAGTTGTTCATGCCCTTTTGGAGTAATAACTCCTGAGAAGGTTCACCAGTGTTCCATGTTTGCTGCATTAGTGAACGATAGCTCTCACTGTGTGACTTTATAACTTGACATTTCCAGATAGCTTGTCTGTTTAGATGGACAATTCTAGCCAGAAGCCGCCGGTCACCATTATTTTAAGTCTACTGTGCTCACTGTCCACTATGGGTGGTAATACAAGAGTTCTACAAAAGTTCTATTGGTTGTCTTTCTTCTCCTAGCAGTACTTAACAACTAACTTTAACAAGAGTAGCTTATAATAAAGGGCATTGAGCAGTCCAGCGAGCTAAGCTGGAGATCACTGGTTCGAATCCCGGTCATGCAGTTTGCCATTAGCTGCCAGAGCCCTGAGAGAGCACAATTGGCCTTGATCTCTATCTGGGTGGGTACAGTACATGAGATGGCACTCTCTCCCCTCATCACTCCTAGGGTGATGTGGATCAGCACAAGACTGCATCTGTGAGCTGATGTATCAGAACCGAGTCGCTTCGCTTTCCTCCGAGCAGCAGGAGCTCGAAAAGAGGCGGAGTCTGACTTCACATGTATCGGAGGAGGCATGTGCTAGTCTTCACCCTCCTGGTGAAGATATACAGCTAAGCAGCAGCTGAATGGGTGGGACAACTGGTCTAGCTAAATTCGGAGAAAATGGGAGAAATTTGGAAATAAAGTCAGCCAGAGGGAAAACCATCTGACACGAATCATCTCTCAATTTCTCTCTCTCTCTCTCTCTCTCTCTCTCTCTCTCTCTCTCTCTTTCTCTCTCTCATACAGTGTGTCTAATGGCTCCCTCACTATTTGCTTTATCTTTCTGTGTTTTCTTTCTTTTTCTTTTTTTTTTACATTGTAAATTTTAATATTGAAGACTATATTAAAGCTATACCGGAACATATGAGGAATTAGTGTTAAACAAACCAGAATATGTTTTATATATTAGATTATTCTTTAGAAGTATCAGATTTAGATAGATAGATAGATAGATAGATAGATAGATAGATAGATAGATAGATAGATAGATAGATAGATAGATAGATAGATAGATAGATAGATAGATAGATACTTTATTTATCCCAAAGGAAATTTAGGAATTAGATTAGATTAGAGAATAGTGAACCTCCAGCTCATCCCAATTAAATCACCGTCTCAGTTAATCAGGTTTAGATCAGCAGATTACTGAGGAGGAATAATACTTTTAATACTGTTTACTACATAATATATGTCCCTTAATTGTAATATTATAATATTTGTGTTACTTTTATCCAGTATGAGTAAAAATTGTTGTTATGGTTAAGGTTGGTGTTGGTCCAAGTGCAGAGCAGACTGGAAGATATATATATTTAAATTATATATTTTTATAATTAATACATTTAAATTTATTTATTTACTTATATGGATATCCTTTAATTCTTTAAATATAATAAATGCTGCCACTTTAATAGTTATATGTGACTGTGATGGTGTAAAAAAGTGTTCTCTACTCAATTGATTCTCCACAAAGGAGGCTAAAGAATGGGTGGGAAAACAAATGCCTCAAAAGAAGTGTAGAAAAAAAGGTGGGAAATTGAACAAAGGAAAAAAAACCACTCTTGGTTCCTACAAACAAAAAGAAACCAAATTTAAACACTAAAAAATAAATTTATGAACTCAAACTTTCTCTCTCTTTTTCTTCACTTTCTCTTTTAACCCTCACAAACTCGTCTACAAAGGTGCGACAGAGAAGTGTGGTTTGACTGGAGGTTTTATAGAGTGCTGCCCAGGTGTGGCTCATTGATGCTGATCACTGCTAGGTATTCTTTGAGATCCAGTATGATTTGTAAAAGAATAAGAAAGCTTTAAACTGTGTTTAATCCAGTATGAATATCCTGTGCATGTATTTGTCCTAATATTGGATTTTTAACACTGGGTTCTTTTGGGACCTCCTGGATGAGTTCTTCATGCCCTTTTGGAGTAATTTCAGTCGGCCGGTCACTCCTGGGAAGGTTCACCAGTGTTCCATGTTTTCTCCATTAGTGAACAATAGCTCTCACTGCATGACTCGGTTCGAATCCCGGTCATGCAGTTTGTCATCAGCTGCCAGAGCCCTGAGAGAGCACAATTGGCCTTGCTCTCTCTGGGTGGGTACAGTAGATGGCGATCTTTGGTGGGAAAACAAATGCCTCAAAAGAAGTGCAGAAAAAAAGGTGTGAAATAGAACAAAGGAAGCGCTTCTCTTGGCTTCTAAAAACAAAAAGAAACCAAATTGAGACACTAAACAATACATTTATGAACTCAAACTTTCTCTCTCTTTTTCTTCACTTTCTCTTTTAACTCTCACAAACTCGTCTACAAAGGTGCGACAGAGAAGTGTGGTTTGACTGGAGGTTTTATAGAGTGCTGCCCAGGTGTGCCTCATTGATGCTGATCACTGCCAGGTATTCTTTGAGAGCCAGTATGATTTGTAAAAGAATAAGAAAGCTTTAAACTGTGTTTAATCCAGTATGAATCTCCAGTATGAACAGTCAAATAGTACTGTTTTTTATCTAGCATCAATATCAAAGAATTATTTAAAAAAAAAACTCTGGATTTTGTTCAATCCAGTATGATTCTGCAGTTTTGTTTTTCGCAGTATGAACAGTAGTGGCGAATGGTTGAGTATGAATTGTGCAAGATGTTTAGTGGTATTACTCCAGTATTAATCTGCAATGTGCGTATGGAGTTTGTCTAGAGCCCTGAGGAGTGATTTAACTTATTTAATATTTGGGACATTCCAGGATTTTGGTACATTTCAGGGGTGGTCTACGGTGGCCGAGAAAGCCCAGCGCAGTGCAAATAGAAAAGCGCTGCAAAAGCACAAAACACATCCATCAAAATTACAACACAGGCGCTGCAAAAAGAAAAACGCGCTGCAAATAGAACCACAACACAACGGAAGTGAGTCACAACACAACGGAATTTTCCCTGGGGACCTTAAAAGATGTTGTACCAGCTGTATACAAAGGACAATAAGTGGCAAACAAGCTTCTGAAAAGTAAGTTATGTTTATTACCTGTGATTACCACGGTTGTGTGCATATTATTAAAAGTTCTGCTTCACAAAACGCCTTGTTTGCCACTTATTGTCCTTTGTACACATAGTGAAGTCCAAGACGTTACTGAAGACGCAGCTTAGCTGGTACAGTATCTTTTAAGGTCCCCCGGGAAAATTCCGTTGTGTTGTGGTTCTATTTGCAGCGCGTTTTTCTATTTGCAGCGCGTTTTTCTATTTGCAGCGCGTTTTTCTATTTGCAGCGCGTTTTTCTATTTGCAGCGCGTTTTTCTTTTTGCAGCGCGTTTTTCTTTTTGCAGCGCGTTTTTCTATTTGCAGCGCGTTTTTCTTTTTGCTGCGCCTGTGTTGTAATTTTGATGGATGTGTTTTGTGCTTTTGCAGTGCTTTTCAATTTGCACTGCGTTGGGCTTTCTCGGCCACCGTAGTGGTCACTTCTGAAAATTTGATCTTCAATTTAATCATTTTTAGTCATATATTTATTAAATACAGGTAATAGACTATCAAAAAGTTTGATTTGTCAAGCTCAGGTATCAAAGCAGTTTTTTTTTTATTAGATTATGCAATATATTTGGTAACTTACAGTAACAGGGTTGCGAGTAACAGGGTTGCAAATCTAGGCTGTAAAATTTAGCTATGTATACAAGATCAAGGACCAGCATGGTTATATAAGAATATAAAGTAAATTTTGACTCTACTCATAATTAGTCTTACAATATGAGTAACAGGGTTGAGTTCACTGAGTGACACACACAACTTGACAAAAACATATTTGGAAAAAAAAACTTGAAAATTGTTAGAGCACTTACTCTTGGTCTTGCCATGTGGGCAGAAAATGTCCTTGTGATGTCACTTCCTTTGTGCCAGTAGACAAATATTTTTAACTCTTTCTCTGCAGGTAAAATTCCTTATGGTAACAGGGTTGAGCGCATGTTGTGGGACACAACTTAACAGCATAAAAACTGTAACATGCAAAACAATGTAGACAAAGAAGTTGTTTTCATAAGTAAAGGAGATGCAGATCAACAATATACAAGAGGAAGTCATTTATTTAGAGATTATTTTAATTGTTAAATTTGCCAAAGGAGTTGGTCACCCAATGAGTGGGACAAGAGAAAACGGCCATTTCTTGAGGTGGAGCTATTGCAGTCAGATAATAAGTGTGTTCTGATGTTTTACACTGATATGAATATTCAGAATAAGACCTTACAGTTCAGACTATCAAATAAAATCCACATTTTTTAAGAGCTGTACAAATTAGCCAATTAAATCCTGGCGATTAGGTTGTGTCACCTCCTCCAGAACCTCTCCAGCTCCAGCATGGCTTCTTTTTTCTTCCTCTGTGATGTGTGTGAACTATCCTCTCTTCTTTCTTTCTTTCTTTCTTTCTTCTTCCCGACAGAGCAAAGAGACCTGGAGGCGAAACACTTCTTAATGATTAATGTTAGCTTAGAGAGATACAGTAGCATAGCGCTGTTTAATTACACTACTCTAACCTCTCTCTCTCTCTTTCTCTCTTTTTCTCTATCTTTCTCTACTTATCTATCTCTACTTATCTATCTCTCCATGCAGATGGGAAATGCCTCTGAAGTCACCTTTGTGTCCACGCTAGACAAAGAGTATGACTTTCTGCTTGGGACTACCTACACCATCTTTGGTAAATTGATTCACGTTATTATACAGTATATTGTAGACTCTATGATCGGGAGATCGCTGGTTCGAATCCCGGTTATGCTGCTTGCCATCAGCTGCCGGAGCCCTGAGAAAGCACAATTGGTCTTGCTCTATCTGGGTGGGTAGAGTAGTAGATGAAGCTCTTTTTTTCTCATCACTCCTAGGGTGATGTGGATCTGCACAAGACTGCGTCTGTGAGCTGCTGTATCAGAAGCGAGTCGCTGCTCTTTCCCACGAGCGTTAGCGCTGTGCTACTACTCAGCAATGCTACATCAGCAGCAGTTCAAAAAGAAGTGGAGTCTGACTTCACATGTGACGTCCGATTAGGTTTTAGAAGAGACACAGATTAAGTGCAATTCTAATAAATAGAGAAGATACGTTAAAGTTTTTATTTTTAAATCTTAATTTGGTCTCGTCTTGTTCTCAGTTTTTTCTGATCTCAGTCTTGACTTGAACCCCACTATTGAAAAGTCTTGGTTTGACTCGGCTCTAACAGATACTGGAACAGTGGCAAGAGGAAGGAACCATGAGAGAAACCAAGACTCCATCCTCGTCTGGTCGCCACAAACAAATAACAAAACCCTTTGTTCCAAAGGTTTAAAGTATCGTTATTGTGGTCCTGCAACCAGTGGCGCTACATTTATGAATGCACACTCTGGTGCACTATTCCAACAGAACAATGCTCGTCCACACACTGCTGTTATCTCAAGTGGATGTACTATAAACACTCCACCCCAAAATCAACTTTGGGATGCTAAGAATCACACACAGCTTTCTCTATTGCCCATATCAGCATTATAACCTGACACTTCCTTCTGGAAATGCACGGTCACAGTTTGCCTAGCCCTTGTAGAAAAGAACGTCCAATAGAACAGGCCAACAAAAAAAAAACTTGAACCTGTCATTACACCATTCCTAATGCCAGATGTGAGCTATAGAGGGGTTTACAAAAAAAAAAACTGAGACACTTTATCACACTCTATCAATTTTCACTTTCATGTTACTGATAACCATGCATACTCATCATGCTGCTATATCAATTTGCACTTCGGACTTCATGTTGCTGCTACTTTCCTGCTTCTTTATATTAGCCTGTGTATTTATCGTATCTATTTTATTATTGTGTTTTTATTCTATTTTATTTTACCTTTATATTTATATGGATCGTGAGATCACAATTTCGTTTCACCTCATGAAACACATAATGCTAATAACAATAAAGTCTCATTGAATCCTTAAATCCATATATAAACCCCTAGAGCAGTGGAACTGTGTTCTCTGGAATGAAGAAGCACCATCCAATACTTTTGGATGGGATGAGTTAGGGGGTTGGGAGTGAGGTGATGCAACACTCAACACTCTGACCTCACTATTTTCAGCTCTTGCTGTTAAATACAAAAAAATCTAGTAGCCCATTAAGTCTACTGTTCATAAAATCTTCTATGGACAGTAGAAACAAGATAGTTACTCCATCAAAAGCAGGATACATTCCTTTTAATACCCCTGATTTGGCTGATTTACTGTATCTGGACTCTCTCTCTCTTTCTCTCTCTCTCTTTCTCAGGCGTGTTCTCTCTGATGGGGAACACCATCCTGCTGCTGGTGGCGTATCGTAAGAAGTCGTCTCTGAAGCCGGCGGAGTTCTTCATTGTAAATCTGTCCATCAGTGACCTGGGCATGACCATCTCGCTCTTCCCTTTCGCCATTCCTTCTGCTTTCGCTCACAGGTGAGTTTTTTCTTCCTGCTTCCATTTATTGAACCCATGAAATTCCTTTTTTCTATCTTCAATATTGTAACCTCACAGATAACATGAAGAATTGGCCTGAGCTTGGCTGAACAATGAAAGTGAAACACCTGGTTTTAGAGCACAATAATTTATCGTAAGTGACGGACAGTTCTGGTGGAAACAGGAGAGTTGAGGTGCACATTGAATTCTGCCGTGATTTGATCAGCCGTGGTTTTATGTTTTTTTGGATACAATCTGAGTTAGCACTTGAACATCCCTTTCAGACAGCTTCCTCTTACAGCGTCCACAGTTAATCCTGTTGGATGTGGTTGGTCCTTCTTGGTGGTATGCTGACATTACCCTGGATACCGTGGCTCTTGATGCATCACAAAGACTTGCTGTCTTGGTCACAGATGCTCCAGCAAGACGTGCACCAACAATTTGTCCTCTTTTGAACTCTGGTATGTCACCCATAATGTTGTGTGCATTGCAATATTTAGAGCAGAACTGTGCTCTTACCCTGCTAATTGAACCTTCACACTCTTACAGTTCTTACTGGTGCAATAATGTGCAGTTAATGAAGATTGGACACCAGGCTGTAGTAAAGGCCAGGACTTATTACCCCTGCTGTAAGGGTTAAAACACAACAAACACAAGGTGATCCTGAGGACAGCAGCTGTAGCTCTACAGACTATTCACACTGACATCACCATCACACCCTTCAGCTTACATCACCACAGCACACACACACACACACACTGTGCACTGCCAGTTGGCTGAAGGGTGTGTGTTTTAATAGCCACTTCTACTATTGGTCCCTCGGTTATACTATACCAGAGAGAGAGAGAGAGATTTACTGTATTAGTGAAACCCCAGTTTAAATCAAATGATACTGTATTGGAATGTATGAAAACATGACAACTACATTCTTAAAACGTTAATAAAATCTAATGTCTTATTCTAAAACATTCGACATTTTAATAAAATACTGACCAATTCTAACAATCCTAAATATTTGAAATTCCAAGACGAAATGAAATCGGTCGTGTTATTAATTTCAATTCACTTCAGTTTAACTTAAAGCTCCACTAGGTAGGATTGAGATTTTGTGCTCATGGGCTCCCCCTACAGTTGTAGAGTGTAATAAATGTTTCAGGCAGATTAGTTTCTCTTTCTCGTTTTCTGGCTTTCACAGACATAATGGGTCTCTTTCCAGCTTCTGCCAGAGTGTCTGTATGTTAGTTTGTAAAGAATGAACCAGTAGTCCTTGTAGAACTGTTAGAACTAAAGGTCGGAAAGCAGGTCGCAGTTCTCGCGAGCGTTGGTCGCGGCCGCCTCGGAAAACTTACAGAGTCTGGTTTGAGCTCAGAGGAGCTCCGGCACAGACACGAGAGCACCGCTATTCCTCCTATTACACCTCAATGCAGCGCTGCAGTGAGTTTCAAGCTGTAATTTTACTTCTTTAAAAAGATCAAAAATCAAGGAAATCCTACCTAGTGCTGCTTTAAGTCAGTTCATTTTGAGCTGATTTAATTAATGTTTTATCTTATTTGTTTAAACTCAGGTTGATGTAGTTCAATTTATATCAGTTCATTTCAGGTCCCAAATTCCATTACATCTATTTGAAATTCCAAGACATATAATGTAATATTTTTCAAAAAATAAATTAAAAACACAAAATTTTCTAATAACAAAATCACAAATTCAACAAAAAATACTTACAATTTATATGAATTTGTGTTTAGATTTATGTTGCTTAAAAAAAACACAACCTGCCACTCAACTGGCGTAGGTTTTAGCACTTCTTAGTGCGGTTCAGCTCAAAAACACACAACCTGTCACGCCCTGCTCTGTTTCCCTGTGTTTTCTGCGTTTCCCTGTGTGTTTCCACAGTTATTTTCCGTCACGTGTCTGTAATTTGTAGCTCCGCCCCTCGTTACCTGTCTCCCCAGGTGTTCATTGTTTCCTGTTAGTATAAATAGTACCCTTTTGTCTATGTTTATTCGTCATTTTTTTTTATCTAGTTTGTTTCCTTGTTTATTTTTTGTATATATTTACGTTTGTTTCCTTGTATATTTTCCTTAGTTCTGTTTAGTTTATTATCTGTTAAGTTTAGCTCCTTGTTGTTCTCCTAGTTTGTTTTATTAGCTTTCCTGTCGGTTTATGTTAATATTATCTCTGCTTAGTTTTGGTTTGTTTCTTGTTTATTTGTTTATTTACATATTAAAGTCTGTCTTACCCGTTTTTACGCCCGCCTCCCGTCTGCTCCATCGTTACACAGCCATTTATACCCAGCACGCATCCACACACCGGTGAGAGGCGGCAGCCAATCACGCACAGCGTTCTCTTAACCGGAAACGACCGTCCACCTGGAGGACTGCATTGGGCACTACAGCATTTACCCAGAACAGAGTGCTAATGAATACCATAAACACAAACTTACATACACACACAAATCAATTTAGAGTATTCCAATTTTACTAGTTTTTATTATTATTATTATTATTATTATTATGATCTCCATGTATTCGGATCATCAAGTTCACATGGAAAGATTGCTATAGCGATGTAGCGATCATACTAAAAAATAATCGTAATCAGTACCAGCCCCCAAAAACACAGAATGTTGATTAAAAACCATAACCTGCCACTTGACCTGCCACTCAAGCTGCCACTCAACTGGCATTGTTTTTAGCACTTTTCGGTTGTGTTTACAGTCTAAGTTCCACAGTGCAGTTCTGCTCAGAGTCCAAAGTCTTTTAAATGTGTTTGATACTAAAAAGTAAAATAAGCTTCATCTTAAGAAAAAGTCCTGAACATTATAGAAGCTCTGCATGAAGATGCATCACCAAGTTCACCTAAAAAAAAGATTACTATAGTGATGTAGCGATCATACTGAAAAACAATCGTAATCAGTACCAGCCCCCAATAAACATAACCTGCCACTCGACCTGCCACTCAGGCTGCCACTCAACCGGCATTGTTTTTAGCACTTTTCGGTTGTGTTTACAGTCTAAGTTCCACAGTGCAGTTCTGCTCAGAGTCCAAAGTCTTTTAAATGTGTTTGATACTAAAAAGTAAAATAAGCTTCATCTTAAGAAAAAGTCCTGAACATTATAGAACAGGGGTGTCAAACTCATTTTGGCCGAGGGCCACATTGGCATATTGGCTGTCCTCCGAGGGCCAGATGTAACTTATAAATATAAGAAAATGTAAGCAAATGTAATATATGTAAATGAATGTAATTACTCCTTAATGTTAAATAACTCTCAATATATTATTTATTCAATCAAATATTACAGTTGCATGGAAAAAATGTTTGCTTGTTGCTCTATTAACATAAATCCTGTTATGAAATCCAAAAACTCCATCAATCAAGAACCAAACTATACAAGTGAATAGAAATGACATAAAATACAAGTTATATTAACTTTGATCAAAACGTTTGATACTGAAAAGAGGCTTAATAAATATAAAATCAAAAATTGTGAGCTGTGACAGATTTAGCATTTCCTCATCCAACCACTAGTGGGAGCTGCAGCAGCACAAGCCCACAGTCTTTACTGAGTCAGAGCTACAGCCCAGCCACGGGCTACAGGACTCAGCTGAGCCAGTCTGGAGCGTTTTAAAAAATTTTAAGTTCTTCTGTGTATGAAATAAAATAACCCCACTAACCGGATAATACAGCTCTCTACAGTTCATCTTTCAGCCCGAGCAGCTAACAGCAGCAGTTTAGAGCAGCCATCCCGGAGTCACTGCTCGGATTACATTATAAACAGGTCAGTTAGCGCGCTGCTAACCTCAGGATGTTTATAACTACGGAGTTTAGAACACACCACGGCTGCAAGGTTAGACTGTTGAAGGCTACTGGAGACTATTAAAGGCTATTGGAGGTTATTGAAAGGGTTATTGGGGGCAGAAATCAGTAAAGGCTTGTTAGATAAGTGATTCACCTCCTCGTCCTTTGCTGCGGTGAAACTGCGACTAGCGATGTCACAGTGATGTTTATTAACGTCATTAAAACAGATTTTTATCAGCTATTGTCTTATAAATATTTACACATAATTTATATCTCTTCTAAAAAGCGTTTATTTTGGTCAGTAACACAAAATGCATACCGGTCTTTCGCCTTGAAGCACAGCCGTCCGTCTGCATCAACTTTTCTTTTTCTGGATATTATGGGATAAACATTTGTATGTCTCAATTCCACCCGCGAAGTTACACCTTCCCTCCGGCAGGGTTTCCACATCAATGACTACACTGCCGTGTAGTGGCAGTAAGCCGTAACTTTGCGGGTAATACAATCGACAAGCATTGTGGGAAATGTATTTTTTGGTCAAAGAACGCTTCTGACCTATTTATTATAGACACTAAGATTTTACAAGCTCTCGCGGGCCACATAAAAAGACGTGGCGGGCCACATTTGGCCCGCGGGCCTTGTGTTTGACACATGTGTTATAGAAGCTCTGCATGAAGATGCATCACCAAGTTCACCTAAAAAAAAGATTACTATAGTGATGTAGCGATCATACTGAAAAACAATCGTAATCAGTACCAGCCCCCAAAAACACAGAATGTTGATTAAAAACCATAACCTGCCACTCGACCTGCCACTCAACTGGCATTGTTCTTAGCACTTTTCGGTTGTGTTTTCAGTCTGAGTTCCACAATGCGGTTCTGCTCAGAGTCCAAAGTGTTTTTATGTGGTTGAAACTAAAAAGTAAATATATATTTCATCTTAAGAAAAAGTCCTGAACATTATAGAAGCTCTACAGGAAGATGCATCACCAAGTTCACCTAAAATTAATGTTGTAATATATCGATTATAATAAATAACAATCGTAATCAATACCAGCCCCCAAAAACACAGAATGTTGATTAAAAACCATAACCTGCCACTTGACCTGCCACTCAAGCTGCCACTCAACTGGCATTGTTTTTAGCACTTTTCGGTTGTGTTTACAGTCTAAGTTCCACAGTGCAGTTCTGCTCAGAGTCCAAAGTCTTTTAAATGTGTTTGATACTAAAAAGTAAAATAAGCTTCATCTTAAGAAAAAGTCCTGAACATTATATAAGCTCTGCATGAAGATGCATCACCAAGTTCACCTAAAAAAAAGATTACTATAGTGATGTAGCGATCATACTGAAAAACAATCGTAATCAGTACCAGCCCCCAAAAACACAGAATGTTGATTAAAAACCATAACCTGCCACTCGACCTGCCACTCAACTGGCATTGTTCTTAGCACTTTTCGGTTGTGTTTTCAGTCTGAGTTCCACAATGCGGTTCTGCTCAGAGTCCAAAGTGTTTTTATGTGGTTGAAACTAAAAAGTAAATATATATTTCATCTTAAGAAAAAGTCCTGAACATTATAGAAGCTCTGAATGAAGATGCTTTACCAAGTTTACCTAAAAAAAAGATTACTATAGCGATGTAGCGATCATACTGAAAAACAATCATAATCAGTACCAGCCCCCAAAAAAACTGAATTTTGATTAAAAACCATAACCTGCCACTCGAGCCGCCACTCGACCTGCCACTCAACTGGCATTGTTCTTAGCACTTTTCGGTTGTGTTTTCAGTCTGAGTTCCACAGTGCGGTTCTGCTCAGAGTCCAAAGTGTTTTTAATGTGGTTAAAACTAAAAAGTAAATATATATTTCATCTTGACAGTCCCGAACATTATAGAAGCTCTACAGGAAGATGCATCACCAAGTTCACCTAAAATTAATGTTGTAATATATCGATTATAATAAATAACAATCGTAATCAATACCAGCCCCCATAAAACACAGAATGTTGATTAAAAACCATAACCTGCCACTTGACCTGCCACTCAACTGGCATTGTTCTTAGCACTTTTCGGTTGTGTTTTCAGTCTGAGTACCACAGTGCAGTTCTGCTCAGAGTCCAAAGTGTTTTAAATGTGTTTGATACTAAAAAGTAAATATATATTTCATCTTAAGAAACAGTCCCGAACATTATAGAAGCTCTGCATGAAGATGCATCACCAAGTTTACCTGAAAAAAGATTACTATAGCGATGTAGCGATCATACTGAAAAACAATCGTAATCAGTACCAGCCCCCAAAAAACATAACCTGCCACTCGACCTGCCACTCAGGCTGCCACTCAACCGGCATTGTTCTTAGCACTTTTCGGTTGTGTTTTCAGTCTGAGTTCCACAGTGCAGTTCTGCTCAGAGTCCAAAGTGTTTTTAATGTGGTTAATACTAAAATGTAAATATATATTTAATCTTGAGAGACAGTCCTGAACATTATAGAAGCCCTGCATGAAGATGCATCACCAAGTTCACCTGAAAAGATTAATGTAGTAATATACCGATTATAATGAAAAACAATCGTAATCAATACCAGCCCTCAAAAAGCAGAATGTTGATTAAAAAACATAACCCGTCCCTCGACCTGCCACTCAAGCTGCCACTCAACTGGCATTGTTCTTAGCACTAAAAAGTTCACCTAAAAAGATTAATGTAGTAATATATCGATTAGAATGAAAAACAATCGTAATCAATACCATCCCCGATAAAACACAGAATGTTGATTAAAAAACATAACCCATCACTCGACCTGCCACTCGACCTGCCACTCAACTGGCATTGTTTTGTTTGCAAGCCTATCTCTGTCTGAAAATGAAGGGAGAACAGCAAGTGGCTCTTGCTGTGTGAACGGCCCTTATAAGCTGTAATTGGTATGGTTGTTTTATTTTTTATTTTTTGCAACACACACACACACACACACACGAACACACACACACACACACACACACACACACACACACACACACACACACATTATCAGAGTGAGAGAAACCCTGTAAAGCAGGACCGCTGTGCTTTAGGCCTATACAAATTTAATCTGGCCTGTTACTCATCCTGCTATTGTTCTGTATCTGTTTCTATTGCTGTCACCCTGTTTACCCCAGTATACTAATGCTAATCACACTGGCAGAGAGAGAGAGAGAGAGAGAGAGAGAGAGCATGCTTCCAAACCCTTTGTTCTTTTTCTTCTGAAGAGAAGGTGACCTGGTTTTGAAACACTGGCTACAGCAAATCACTCAGAACACACACACACACACACTGAGAACACACACACACACACACTCTCAGAACACACACACACACACGCACTTACATTTAGCCTTGGTGTTACTATTGGCGTTAAAAAAATATGTCTTCCTATCACAATACCCTTCTCTGTGGCTATGAGAAAAAGAGAGAGTGAGAGAATTATGCCAGGTTCACACTTTTTTCCCCATAAGATTTTAGGCCAGTTTTTCAGTCGCTGACAGTTTTTCATTAAAAGCCGACAAAAACTCAGCTTGGAGGGAAATCGGGGATCTCTCGGGGCTCGCTCATTCGCGTAGTGTGAACTACTTAAGGCCGACGAGTCGTAGACGCCCGGCAAACATTCAACATGTTCAATATCTGACTCAGTCTGCGACTAGGAGTCAGGAGCAGCGGCTACATACAGCCAATGGGATCACAGAAAGAGAGAGAAAACCACGGGTCCAAAACACACCAGAGCTGTTTAAGGAGAGTCTGCCCACTCTGCTTCACCCTCCCCTGTTCATGTTGGACTCACTTTAAGTGCGTATTCTCCTCTAAAGAGATTCTCCGGCATGTTATCGCTAGTTTTCTTGAGTTTTTAGTACTGGTGTGTTCTCGTGAGTTCTTGTGATAAGAAATCGTGTAATTTGTGACCCCATGTCGCTAAACGGTTGTGTAGTGTGAACAGCTCACTGACTGATGACTTAAAAAGTCGTGTAGTGTGAACCTAGCGTAGAGGAATACGGGAGAGAGAGTATTTGAGTAGTTGTAAGGTGTGTTGAGTAGAGTAATAGAATGTATAGTGATTTCTCGGTGTGTTTAGTGAGGGGAGAGGGATGGGCAGAGTGTGTTTACAAAGCTCTGAATGTGGAGAGTCCCGCTGAGTGACAGAATAGAGAGAATAAATAACTCAGGAGGAGTTTAGCTGAATTCCACTGCATCTCTCTCTCTCTCTCTCTCTCTCTTTCTCTCTCTCTCTCTCTCTCTCCCAGACAACAGTTTCTATAAACACTGCTACAATTCTGTATCTCATCACAAACAGAACTGTCAGCACTTCAGTTCAATTCAAGCTGATTCTATTTAAGTTTGTTGGAATCACTTTATTTAGATGGAACATTATAGATGCTTTATAGATGCTCAACTTACTTTCAACTGGATGTCTATTAGATAAAACTGAACTAAATAGAACAGCAGAACGTTAAAGATGCTGTAGAACCTAACCCTGCAGTTTAACCTCAACCTCAATTTGAATCAACCATAAAACCTAATTTTAACCCAAACCTTGTGTCAGGAGGCAGCAGTACGAGTATTTATTGAAATGAACACAAATAAACAAACAAACAAACAAACAAACAAAAAAAAACCAGAAGAAACAGGGAAACGCTGAGTGCATAGAGAAAATGATAACAAAGGAACCACAAAACCTGACTGACTGTACAAGAACTGACACTGGGACACAGAGACTAGTATTTATACACATGGACGAAACAGTAAACAGGAAACATCAGGGACAGGTAACGAGGGGGCGGAGCTAAAAATGAATCACGTGAGGAACACAGGACTGGGGCCGGGACACAGAGGTACACAGGCCAAGTGCAGGGGAAGGTACATAAAAAAAAAAACAGGGCCAGGACAGAACACCGTGTCCTAAACTTTAATTTTAACCCTAAATCTAAGCCTAAACTATTACACCTGAAGTTAGGAGTAGGGCTACCATTCAAAAAAGAATAATTTACTTTCACTATAGACTTCAGATGCATTTCATGTACATGCGGTTGATTATTAGTTGAGCATCTACAAAGCATCTATAATGGACCATACAAATATAGTGCAGTTCAAGATAATATCTTGAATATATAAGGCGTTAAAAAACTTACTATACAAGGTAAAGATATATCTGTAAATGAAGCAGTGCAATAGATCATTCAAAACAAGTCAGTTGAATTAGACTTAATTCAAGTCAGTTCAATTTAAATAAATTTAGTTCAGTTCAACAAATTTCAATTCAGTTTAGTTCAAGTTGGTTCAGTTCAAGTAAATGTAAGTATGTTTGGTTGAATTCTAATCATTTAATTGGTTTGAATTTAAGTTGATTAAATTCAGTTCAGTACAAATGGGTTATATTTGATTTAATTCAGTCCAATTCAGTTCAGGTTTAAGCAGAAACATTGATTTCCGGGTTCAGAATCAGGGCAGTATGATGGTTTGGTTTATACACGTTCATCTCTCAGTGTTGGGGTCTCGGGTTCAAGTTCCGGGTGCTCCAGTGGGCTAAAGCTCTGCCACTATGATCGGGAGATTGCTGGTTCAAATCCCGTTTATGCAGCTTGCCATCAGCTGCCGGAGCCCTGAGAGAGCACAGTTGGCCTCGCTCTCTCTGGGTGGGTACAGTACAGTACAGTAGATGGCGCTCTTTCTTTTCCCTAATCACTCCTAGGGTGATGTGGATCAGCACAAGGCTGCGTCTGTGAGCTGATGTATCAGAACCGAGTCGCTGAGCTTTCCTCCAAATGTTAGCGCTGTGATGCTACTCGATAATGCTACAGCAACAGCAGCAGTTCTTCACCCTTCATGTGTTGTGGCAGTTAATTGGGTGGGACAATGGGAAAGAATTGAAATGAATAAATTAAAAAATCAATTTAAGTTCCAATTAGAGGAATGACAGTGAAAAGTGAAAATATTTCGTAATATTTCGTATGTTTTGTAAAATTTACACATTTTCTTATCAGGAAAAAATAAATTATTTGATAAATTAATTCTCTCTCTCTCTCTCTCTCTCTCTGCAGGTGGCTGTTCACAGAGACAGTGTGTTTATGCTATGCGTTCTGTGGGGTTCTGTTTGGTCTGTGCAGTCTGAGTAACCTCACCGTCCTCTCATCCGTCTGCTGGTTCAAAGTCTGCTGTCCCAACTACGGTATTTATACACGAATGTGTGTGTGTGTGTGTGTGTGTAAAGTACAGTCCTTTTTTTTCTTCCTTTTTTTATTAAACAAGATGATTTGATTCACATGAATTATACTGAATTTCAATGAAATACGGTATTTTTATATATTTTGCAGTTGCACATTAATGAGTAAATTTGCATTCTGGGTGTCACCCGCACTTTTACTCTCCATCCATGAGCAGATATTCCCTCCAGGCTTCCTTCACTTGTGTGTTTGGTTTTAGTATTTAAGGAGCTGCAGCTGCCTGGTCTCAGTGTTGAAGGCTGTAAGAGCAAGTTACCCGGTCAGATAATTAGGTTGATCTGGCTTCAAGCATTAAAGTGTAACTAAACCCCCTGATTTTAGCCGACTCCACCCTCAGCTCAAATTTGAAAAAGGCTTAAAAAAAAAATCGGAGTTACAGTTCTGATATCCCAAGAATATTATAGCTGAACTGAAACAGTTTAGTGAATGTTAACATGCTGTCTTTTAATAAAACCATGCAGTTTTTGTGTGGTATTAGTTTAAGCAGACTATGTTTGTCTATTGTTGTGACTTAGACAAAGATAAGAAAAAATTTAATGACTAATTCATGCAGAAATCCAAGTATAATCCCAAAGGGTTCACATACTGTTTCTTGAAACTGTATTAGCATCTTTAATAGTAAGGTGCCAGATGAAACAATACTGATATAATACGTTTTAAACACTATTATTAATAAAATGATGTATTTGAATGCAGTAAAAGCGGATGCAGGATATTTCTGTATCTGCTGGTCTGAGGTGAAGCCTGGAGGAGGATGAGCGTCTCGGCTGAGACAGATAGACAGATGATTATCGCTTTAGCTCCTCAGTACACACCTCCAGCACACACCGGGGACCAGCGATAGCAGCTAAACACCCACCACACACACACACACACACACACACACACACACACTGACACTGACAGGAGGTGCTGACTCCAAGGAGTGCCAGACTGTGACTGGAGGTTCATCCAGATACAGTTATATATATATATATATATGAATAACTTTTAAACATAAATTAACATCTGAACAATTGAGCTAAATGTGAGCCAGAACTATCTGGTTAAAAAGACATTTAAGAAACATTAGAGCAATTAGAGCAGCTTGAAAACACGTCTGTGTGATTTCTTATCAAACTGTTTTCAACCACTTCAAAATCACTCTGAACTTCATCCACATTTTTCAGCTGTACTCTCTGATGATCTTATCCTTTGCAACAGTGGGAACTCCTGCTGTTCCTTTTCTGGGGAGGTCCTGATGAGAGCCAGTTTCATCATAACGTTTTTGATAATCTTTGAGACTGCACTTACTCTACGAAAGAGAGAGAGAGAGAGAGAGTACGCATGACAGAGGGAGAGAGAGAGAGCGCATGAGAGAGAGAGAGAGAGAGAGAACACATGACAGAGAGAGAGAGCGCATAAGAGAGAGAGAGAGAGCGAGAGAGCGCATAAGAGAAAGAGAGAGAGCGAATGCAAGAGAGGGCGTGAGAGAGACAGAGAGAGAGCGTGTGAGAAAGAAATAGAGAGAGAGAGAGAGAGAGAGAGCGCACATGCGATAGATAGAGACGGCATGTGAAAGAGAGAGCGTGCGCACGAGAGAAAGACAGATTGCGTATAAGAGAGAGAGAGCAGGTGCGAGAGAGAGGGTGTGAGAGAGAGAGACGGCATGTGAGACAGAGAATGCGCGCGCGCGAGAGGGAGAAAGAGAGAGAGAGCGCATGTGCATGCGAGAGAGAAAGAGAGAGCGCGTGTGAGAGAGAGAGGGTGCAACAGAACTGATCTGGTTAAAAAGTCATTTATGAAACATTAAAGCAATTAGAGCAGCTTGGAATCACACTTGTGTGATTTCTTATCACGTTGTTTTCAACCACTTCAAAATCACTCTGATGAATTTATCCTGTGCAACAGTGGGAACTCCTGCTCTTCCTTTCCTGGGGAAGTCCTGATGAGAGCCAGTTTCTTCATAACGTTTTTGATAGTCTGTGAGACTGCACTTACTTTTTAAAGTTCTTAAAGTTCTCCTTTTTGGATTGACTGACCTTAAATTCTTAAAATAATGTTTTTCTTTACTTAGTTGAGTATTTTTTTTTGCCATAATATGGATCAGAACAGGGGTCGGCAAAAGGCAGCCAGCAAGCATGAAACATCTGGCCCGTGAGGTTGTTTGAACTATAATGAACGATAATGAAAAAAATAAATAAATGAATAAATGTTTCTCTGGAGAGCTTTTGTTTATATTCCTCCCCTGTCTCTCTCTCTGTCGCGCTCGGTGTGACTATAGTTTCCACCCGTTCTTGTTTTTCCACCCGTTCTCTGGCTCCATATCTCCTTATAAGGGCGTTTTTTTTCCTGGCCGTGTCCCAATTCACTAGCCGGGGCAGCGGTAGCGTATTAGACTATGACCCTGATGGCACTTCTTCTTGGGTTTACCTGCTTTGAGATCAACTGTTCTGCAATTGGGTTCAACAACCCACTGGGCTGGAGAGCTACTAGCCTTTAGCTCAAATATTCACTGTGCTATTCACTGTATACCTGTAACTCTACCTCTTCACTACTTTACTTTAACTGATGCTCTCAAACTCTTTATTAAGAGGCAAGAAATTCAAGTAATTAACTCTTGATGAGTTCAGCACAGCTGTTAACTGAAAGCCTGAATTCCAGGTGACTCTACCTCATAAAGCTGACTGAGAAAATCCAGCAGAGTTGTGAAAAACTGTCTAATATATGCAAGAATGTAATTAATAAAACATATTCTGGTTTGTGTAACACTTTTCTTCATAGTTCGGATGACTTTACTAATATTCTACAATGCAGAACATTTCAAAATAATGAAAAAACACTAAATTTCAAGTCCAAACTCTTGACTGGTACTGTATGTGAAGGGTTCTTCACTCTGAAATAGTTTTCCACAGTGTAGAACTTCCTCGGCTGCAGTCTGGGATTTGGGACGCAGCCGAAAATCTCAGCCAGTACAAACAGCCAGTTAAATAATAGAGCAGCAGGTTTGCAGCTCAGGTCTCAGATGTAAAAGAGTTACTTCAGCTCCATTCTTTATAAATGAGCCCCTGTCTGTTCCTCATAACACACAGAGCGAGAGTGTGAGCGTGAGAGTCAGGAGTCCACAGAAAAAGCACCAGCGAGAGCGGCAATTAGCATAAATACATACTGTTTTCCTTAATAAGCAAATTATTGACTCTCTCTCTCGTTCCAGGCGATCACATTAGCGCTCAGTGCAGCACCGCTGTGCCGGCTCTGTTTCTTTTGACCAGCCCATAATTATTTATGCTCATTAGCATATCAAACATTATCGGTTGAAAGGATTTCTGAACTTCCTCTCTTTCCACTTCTCCATCTAGATCTCTTTTTTAATTGGTCCTCATAACAGAAAGCACTGTGTTTTATTAACATTATAACTGTGATGTTAATTAGTTATTTTTAATGCAGAGCACTCAAGGTGTTCCAGACTTTCAGTGAAGGTTAATAATTGTTGAGGTAAAATCATAGTGTTTTTACTTCATTTCTATTCCATAGAATAGTTTTTGCTAAATCTCTTATTGGGGAGGTTGGATGTTGAATGATTATGGCCTACGTCACATCTTTAAAAGGTAGATTAAACTAAAGAGAGAGATAGAAAGAGAGAGAGAGAGCGTGCATGAGTGAAAAAGAGAGAGAGAGAGAGAGGGCACGTGCAAGGAAGAGAGTGAGAGAGCGGGTACAGAGAGAGAGAGCGTGCATGAGAGAGAAAGAGAGAGAGCGAGTGCAAGAGTCAGAGAGAGAGAAAGAGAGAGCGAGTGTAAGAGAGAGGGTGGGTGAGAGAAAGAGAGCGAGAAAGAGAAAAAGAGAGGGTGCATGCGCACAATAGAGCGAGAGAAGGGGTGCGCGAGAGACAGATAGAGAGGGTGCATGCGTGTGAGAGAGAGAAAGAGAGAGAGAGAGAGAGGGCGCGAGAGAGAGAAAAATAGAGAGAGAGAGAGAGAGCGCGTGTGAGAGAAAGCGCGAGAAAGAAAGAGAGATGGCATGTGAGAGAGAACGCGAGAGAGAGAGAAAGAGAGAGAGAGAGAGAGAGAGAGAGAGAGGGGAAAAGAAAGGGTACGTGCGCACAATAAAGATAGAGATGGTGCATGTGTGTGAGAGAGAGAGAGAGAGAAAGAGGGCAGGTGTGAGAGAGAGGGCGCGAGAGAGAGAGAAAAATAGAGAGAGAAAGAGAGCATGTGACAGAAAGCACGAGAAAGAAAGAGAGAATGCGAGAGGGTGAAAGAGAGAGAGACCGCCCATGTGCATGCAAAATCTGGCTAAAATTATTTAAATCAATAATAGAACCCATTGCATTGTATGGTAGTGAGGTTTGGGGACCCCTCACTCAAAATGATTTTTTAAACTGGGACAAACACCCAGTTGAAACTCTGCACACAGAGTTCTGCAGGAATCTCCTCAGTGTGCAGAGGAAGACCCCGAACACGGCCTGCAGAGCAGAATTAGGACAGTACCCTCTAATAATTAACATTCAAAAAAGAGCCATAAACTTCTGGAAGCACATTAAATCTAGTGACCCCCACTCACTCCACTATAAAGCACTGACCTGCCAAGAGCTGAACATCCAGAGGAGTCCCCTAACCCAGCTGATCCTGAATCTCACTGACCTAACACACACCACCCAGCCCCACTACACACTCGCCCAAAACATTAAACCCAACCAAATTATTACCCAACAAAAACAGAAATACATCACACACTGGACTGAGACAGTAAAACAGCAGCACAGACTGCAGTGCTATTCGGCTCTGAACCGAGAATACACTCTGGCAGATTACCTGACAGAAATTAAAGATAGAAAACTGAGAAAGATGTTGAGCATGTACAGACTCAGTGAGCACAGCCTGGCCGTGGAGACCGGCCGGCGCAGGCAGAACTGGACACCCAGAGAGGCCAGACTGTGCTCTCACTGTGAGCTGGCAGTGGTGGAGACAGAGCTGCACTTCCTCACAGAGTGTCCAAAATACCACTCCATCAGGAGTTTATATTATAGGAAATTTAGCAGCGTCGCCCCCGAGTTCCTACACTGCACTAATACACACAAACTGCCCTACATACTGGGAGAGAGCAGAGAGCTGATCACACTCGCTGCCCAATACATTACAGCCTGTCACAACCTGAGAGACAACCAGTGAGACCGTCCACCAATCACTAATATCTGTACTTATATCTGTAATATGTTATATTGATATTAATATATTAATGTTACCTCTTTTACTTCTATTAATCTAACTTTAACATGCTTTATTACTACTTTTACTTATTTTCTTTATTAATAACTCAACCTTTTTAATATTACTGTTTTTTTTTCTTTCTTTCTTTCTCTCTAATCTGTAGATTTATTTAGGTATTTTATTTTTGTTATTATTAGTATTTTTTTTTTTTATAACGTCTGTTTACTTGTATTATTAATTGCTTTGGCAATAGTGTATGTAATTACATTCATGCTAATAAAGCACCTCTGAACTGAACTGAACTGAGAGAGGGAGAGAGCAGGAGAAAGAGAGAGGGAGAGCGCACCTTCTCTCTTTCTTTCTCTCTCTCTGTCTCTCTCGCGCACTCGCCCTCTCTCTCTACTGTGATGATGCTAAGAGCTTACTAGGTAATAATCATTGTGTTGGTAAGTGGTTGCTTTAGGATTCTAAGTGGTTTCAATGAAATTTGCTAGGTGGTTGCTATGGCTTTGATAAGCAAGTGGTTGCCTTGGTGTTCCTGAGTGATTGCTACAATATGGGAGCCTATGTTGATGGTTGGCTTTCTTACATTTAAATGGTGATTTGTTACATTAAAATACAATAAAACAGACAAACATTTTATGTTTTTTTTTTTTTACTTTTCCACATGATCATATTACATTTTTGGATTCTCTTTTTGTTATTTATAATATTTTATCTTTTTACATCTGTGAGCATCTTCTTTGCCTCATCAGTGTTACGATATAACTGTTACGAAACTCAAAGACAGAATCACATAACTCACGCAACACTGCATTTAAAAGCTTCTATTCATTCACAGTCTTAAAGCTGGCACTACTTATTAAATCAGTTTTATAAGTTTATTGGATCCCACCACTTAGATTTAAGCAGGCTGAGGAAGACAGGAAGAGGCAGGGATGTTCCTCCTACATCACACACCGTTTTGGCAGTAATTGTGTGATCAAATGTACATAATTTACTAATTAGGCTCAGTCTTTTTCTGTAATGCATGAATATAACTCCCTGTGTTCTTCAAAAAATAACTGAGAAAAGTAAAAAACTATCAGCTTAAACTGTTTTTTGTATTGTGTGCATTTTACCAGAGCAATAATATATTTCCCAAAAGAATTAACATTTAATTGGAATTAGTTTTTTAACAAATTAAAAGTTTGAGCTGCGAAGTAGTCAACTCAAAGTCAAGACCAAAACTGTGGCAATCAAGTCCAAGACTTTGTAGTAGTTGAGTTTAAGTCAAAACCAAGACTTTGTAGTAGGATTTGAGTCAAGACCAAGACTTTGTAGAAGTTGAGTTTGAGTCAAGACCAAGACTCTGTAGTACCCAGGTTTGAGTCAAGATTCTGCAGTTACAGTATCAAGTTTACATCAAGAATTGAGGCTGAGCTGATGTCGATTCAAATCAAGCTGATGACATTGATGTAGTCACACTTTGTAGTAGTAGTAGTAGTTTTAAGTCAAAACCAAGACTTTGTAGCAGTTGAGTTTAAGTAAAAAACAAGACTTTGTAGTAGTTGAGTTTGGGTTAAAACCAAGACTTTGTAGTAGTTGAATTTAAGTAAAAAACAAGACTTTGTAGTAGTTGAGTTTGGGTTAAAACCAAGACTTTGTAGTAGTTGAGTTTGGGTCAAAACCAAGACTTTGTAGCAGTTGAATTTAAGTAAAAAACAAGACTTTGTAGTAGTTGAGTTTGGGTTAAAACCAAGACTTTGTAGTAGTTGAATTTAAGTAAAAAACAAGACTTTGTAGTAGTTGAGTTTGGGTTAAAACCAAGACTTTGTAGTAGTTGAGTTTGGGTCAAAACCAAGACTTTGTAGCAGTTGAGTTTCAAGACCAAGATCAAGACTTTGTAGTAAGGTTTAAGTCAAGACCAAGTCATTGCAGTAAAGTTTGATTCAAGTAGTCGAGTCTGAGTCAGATGTCAACCAGATGTTGATGGTTGACTGTATTACATTCAAATGGTGATTTGTTACATTTAACAAGATATAACAGACAAACTAACTTTTACACATGACTGTATTACTTTTTGGGATTTTTGGATTGGTTGCTTTGGTATTCCAGGTGGTCTCAATGAAGTTGCTAAGTAGTTACCATGGTTTACTACCCAAATTGCCATGATATCCAAAGTGGTGTTATGCTGTTATTGTGGTGTTGTTAGGTGGTTGATGTGGTATCACTATTTAACCCAAATGTAACCCATGTAGTAGTTTGTAGTAGTTAAGTTTAAGTCAAAACCAATACTTTGTAGTGGTTGAGTTTGAGTCAAGACCAAGACTTTGTAGTAAGGTTTGAGTCAAGACCAAGACTTTGTTGCAGTTCGGTTTGAGCTAAAACAAGACTTTGTTGCAGTTGAGTTTAAGCCAAAACCAATACTTTGTAGTAAGGTTTGAGTCAAGACCGAGACTTTGTAGTAGTTGAGTCTGAGTCAAAACCAAGGCCCTGTAGCAGTTGAGTCTGAGTCAAAACCAAGACCCTGCAGTAGTTGAGTTTGAGTCAGGACTGAGACTTTAAAGTAGTCAAGTCCAACTAAACAGAAAAAAAACTTTTTTAGTAATTAAGAGTAAGATAGTAGACCAGACAAGGTTTTGTAGTAAGGTTTGAGTCAAAACCAAGACTTTGTAGGAGCTGAGTTTGAGTCAAGACCAAGACTCTGTGGTACCCAGATTTGACTCAAGATCCTGCACCTACAGTATTAAGTATCAAGAATTGAGTCAAGACCAAGACCTTGTAGTAAGGTTTGATTCAAGATCAAAACTTTGTAGTAAAGTCTAAATCAAGAGCAAAGCTTTGTAGTAAACTCTGAATCATTTTAGTAGTTGAGTTCAAACCATTCCTGGATTACCAAAACTTTAAAATAATTAAGTCTGAGTCAGCATAGGGTTTTAATTTTAAATTTGATTCCAGAGCAAGAAGTAAAATTTGAGTTAATACAATACAATACAATACAATACAGGTGAGATTAAGAAACTGTACAATATGTACAAAACAAACCAACCAAACCAACCAATCTCAGTCTTGACTATGTTCTATGTGTGCATGGGTAAGATTTTATATGGAAAAGCAATATATGTTATCTTTAAATTGAGATATTGAGTGTTTCTCCCATAGGAGGGCTACACTTAGTCTATTAGTATTTTATAAGATAAACAAGCACACTGCAAATCCATTCATTCTCCCAGAACCGCAGTGACATGTTATCTTATGGTAGCAGCCCGGGGCTCAGCAGCGAATCAAAACACTGCAAACTGTCCAGCTTTATTTCACTCGAATAATTAATGGACATAGACATAGTGTAAAGAAGTTAACCCTTACAGGTTTAACCCTTACAGTAATTCAGTTCAAAATGTGAAACTAATATATTATATAGATGCATTAAACACAGAGTGATCTATTTTAAGTGTTTATTTATTTTATTGTTGATGACTATGGCTTACAGTCAATAAAAAAAAACCAAAATCAGTGTCTCAGAAAATTAGAATATATATAACTAAGACCAATTGGTACTTTTGGTACGCAGTGTGGGCAGTGTGCCAAGTCCTGCTGAAAAATGAAATCCGCACCTCCATAAAAGTTATCAGTAGCAGAGGGAAGCTGTAAGATATGAAGTGCTGTAAGATTTTGTGGGAAAACAAAACTGCCCTGACTTTAGACTTGATAATAAAACACAGTGGATCAACACCAGCAGATGACAGACATGTCTCTCTAAACCATCACTGATTGGTGGAAACTTCACACTAGACCTCGAGCAGTTTGGACTGTGTGTCTCTCCACTCTTCCTCCAGACTCTGATCCCTTCATTTACTTTAAATGAAATGTAAAATTTACTGATGATCAGTGGTGGTTTGGAGATGTAGATTTCATTTTTCAGCAGGACTTGGCACACCGCCCACACTGCGTACCAAAAGTACCAATTGGTCTTATTATATAATATTCTAATTTTCTGAGTCTTTTTGGGGTTTTTATTGGCTGTAAGCTTCATAATCATCAACAATAAAAGAAACAAAAACGCTTAAAATAGATTACTCTGTGTTTAATACATCTATATAATATAATGCAGTGTCAAGATTTGCACCGCAGCAAAATTTCCTGTGGTTTATTGGTGCACATTTTAGTGCGTTTAGGTTTATGCCTGCAAATGCTCCAAATAAACACACTAATCATCTGAACTACAGGTGTGAAAACGCTCTTTTATACTCAGCTACAGTTGTGATCAAATTTATTCAACCCCCACTGAAATAAAGTGTTTTGGCCAGTTTGACATTGATTTTGATCATTTCAGTCATCTTATTTACAATTATATCAAAGAGGCACTTATAAATTAGACAAATATAACATAATATTTATGATGGAATAACCACAAATGTCTTTTCTGTGCTCACATCATTATCAGTTTTATTCAACCCCCTAGTGACATTATTTTTTTAGTACTTAGTACAACATCCTTTTCCAGTTATGACAGCTTTCAAGCGTGAAGCATATCTTGACACAAGTGTCTTGCAGCGACCTATGGGTATCTTAGCCCATTCTTCATTGGCAAAAGCCTCCAGTTCAGTCACATTCTTAGGCTTGCGCACTGCAACTGCCTTCTTTAGGTCCCACCAGAGGTTCTCAATTGGATTTAAGTCTGGTGATTGCGATGGCCACTCTAGAATGTTCCAGCCTTTCATGTTCAACCATGCTCTAGTGGACTTGGATGTGTGCTTCGGATCATTGTCCTGTTGGAAGGTCCAACGTCTCCCAAGCCGCAGGTTTGTGACTGACTCCATCACATTTTCCTCCAAGATCTCCTCGTACTGAAGGGAATTCATGGTACCCTGCACACGTTGAAGCTTTCCTGTTCCATTAGAAGCAAAACAGCCCCAAAGCATAATTGACCCCCCGCCATGCTTCACAGTAGGCAAGGTGTTCTTTTGTTCATAAGCCTGGTTCTTCCTCCTCCAAACATAGCGCTGGTCCATTGTCCCAAACAGTTCTAATTTAGTTTCATCTGACCACAGTACACTGGCCCAAAACCTTTGTGGCTTGTCCACATGACTTTTGGCATACTGCAGTCGACTTTTCTTGTTCTTTGGAGTCAGCAAGGGGGTGCGCCTGGGAGTTCTGGCATGGAGGTCTTCGATATGCAGTGCGCGCCTTATTGTCTGAGCTGAAACTTCAGTGCCCACATCTGACAGGTCTTTTTTCAGTTCCTTAGCAGTCTTAGCAGTTTTTCTCCACATTACGCTTCAGGTAGCGCACAGCAGTCGCGGTCAGGATCTTCTTTCTGCCACGACCAGGTAACGTTTCCACTGTGCCCTTTAACTTCAACTTGCGAATGATACTTCCGATAGTGTCTCTTGGAATATTTAACAACTTCGCAATCTTTTTATATCCATTGCCATTCTTGTGAAGAGCAATAACCTCTTCTCTTGTCTTCTGGGACCATTCTCTTGTCTTCACCATGCTTGTAAACACACCAGTAGATGTCTAGAAGGAGCTGAGTATCACAGTCCTTTTAAATCTGCCTAATTGGTGCTTATCATGCTTGATTGCTGCTCGTTGACATCCACAGGTGTTTTCAATACCTGATTGAAAACACTGGAATGAACCTCTGTTCTTAGGAGTGGTAGTCGTAAAGGGGTTGAATAATTGTGTCAATGAAGAAATCACAAATAGGCCATTTAATACTTTATGACAAAAACAACTGATGCTATCTTAGTTGCATTTAGTTCTTTAACAAGTCCTTGTAAGATTTCATTATGAACACAATTACAAATGTGCACTGAATTCCATAAAACCCTTCACAGCATTGGGGGTTGAATAAATTTGATCACAACTGTAACTAAGCTCTAATTCAGAAATCCTTACAACCAAGCAAAAATGTTTATAATAAAGTAAAAATAATCCTCTAACCAATTCATCATGCATTCTTTATTCCAGCGCCCCACGTTACGGCTTTACCTACCCTCAAACATACAAGTATATACTAGTATTATATTTAGCACCACTAATATAAATTAAGAGACCACTATTTTAAGAGTTCAGAAATCAATATTTGGTGGAATAACCCTGGTTTTTAATCACAGTTAAAATCATGCATCTTGGCATCATGTTCTCCTCCACGAGTCTTACACACTGCTTTTGGATAACTTTATGCTGCTTTACTCCTGGTGCAAAAAAAATCAAGCAGTTCAGCTTGATTTGATGGCTTGTGATCATCCACCTCACAACGGCAAAATCTGGACACTGTATTATCAATGTAACTGTAACTCTAGAGCATTAATAATCAGTAAGTTATACATGAAGATAACTGATTATAATCACAGCAGCCCTGTAGCAGATCAAGAGAGAAAAATGCTCCTTTCCCTCTAAGCTTCTTGTCTTATTGCACACAAAAATAGTTCGCTTGAATTACAGAAATCGTGAGCATGAAATAAAGAAATTGTGAGCATTAACTGCTATATCGTTCTTTCGATTTAATTATTTTTTTATCCACAGCCCTTCCTGGGCTCCATACTTTACACAGCCCTCAGTGAAGTCATTCCCATGCCAATATTGAGTTAGATAACACCACTCTCGCTGTGAGATGAGTGTCCTTGGACAAATAACAAGTTTCATGAATGAAAAGAGTGAGTAAAATCTATTTCTGACACTTGAATTGCAACACTGAATACCTTTTCATCTGACGCTGACAGATATTACACACATCCTGTACTTTCATATTTCTTACAGGAACATTCCAGCGATTTGACAGCCACTGTTTGATATGTATATATATATCGTCTCATGAATAGGTGTGAAACCACATCATTTCATTCAACTGGCCGAGCATAGCGAATCAGCATTCAGCTCTGAGAGAATCTTCTGATCTCAGACTGGTCTATAATACAGTATACAGCTCTAAGAAAATTAGAGAGCACTTAAAAACGACGAGTTTCTCAGATTTTACCAAATTAAAACCCTCTGAAATAAAATCAAGAGCAAGACAGATGATCACAAGCCATCAAACCACCAAACTGAACTGCTTGGATTTTTGCACCAGGAGTAAAGCAGCATAAAGTTATCCAAAAGCAGTGTGTAAGACTGGTGGAGGAGAACATGGTGCCAAGATGCATAAAAACTGTGATTAAAAAACAGGGTTATTCCACCAAATATTGATTTCTGAACTCTTAAAACATTATGAATATGATTTTCTTTTTCTTTTTTTTTTGCATTATTTGAGGTCTGAAAGCTCTGAATCTATTATTTTGTTATTTCAGACATTTCTCATTTTCTGCAAATAAATGCTCTAAATGACAATATTTATATTAGAAGTTTGATAGAAATGTTGTCCGTAGTTTATAGTTCATGTTCATTTTACTCAAACATAAACCTATAAATAGTAAAATTAGAGAAACTGATTCAGAAACTGAAACAGAAACTTTTTTCCAGAGCTGTACTATAATGTAGATATTTAAAAATAATTCTGCATGGTTTAGCAGACATTTGGAATTATGGAACTACTAATGGAACTATGACCTAAAGATCACCCGTTTGAATCCCAAGTCCTGCTGCTTTGCCCTCAGCAGCCGGAGTCTGAGAACACAAATAATTGGCGATGCTCTGTTCCCTCATCACTCCTTGGCAAGGGGGTATGCAGCGTATGCGACGCATAGGGGCGCTGCACTAGAGGGGGCGCCAAATCAAAGCCCCAAATAAATTTGCGGAGTGCGGTGGGAAAGTAATGACAGAACGCACCCCCCCCCCCCCCCCCGCTGCTTTAAAAGAGCATCGACCCCCCCGCTAAAGATTTAAAACAGCATCTACCCCTCCCCCCCGCTTACGATTTAAGAGACCTTTCCCCCCCGCTGACGATTTTAAAACACATCTCCCCCCCGCTGATTTTACAAGTGCATCTAACCCCCATCCCCCCGACGATTTTAACACACATCTCCCCCCCCGATGATTTTAAAAGCGCATCCCCCCCGCTGACGATTTTAACATGCATCTCCCCCCCCGATGATTTTAAAAGCGCATCCCCCCCGCTGACGATTTTAACACACATCTCCCCCCCCCGATGATTTTAAAAGCGCATCCCCCCCGCTGACGATTTTAACATGCATCTCCCCCCTGATGATTTTAAAAGCGCATCAACCTCTCACCCCCCCGACGATTTTAACATGCATCTCCCCCCTGATGATTTTAAAAGCGCATCCCCCCCGCTGACGATTTTAACATGCATCTCCCCCCTGATGATTTTAAAAGCGCATCCCCCCCGCTGACGATTTTATAACGCATCAACCTCTCACCCCCCCCGACGATTTTAAAACGCATCTACCCCCCACCCCCCCTGATGATTTTAACACGCATCCCACCCCCCGCTGACGATTTTATAACGCATCAACCTCTCACCCCCCCGACGATTTTAACATGCATCTCCCCCCCCTGATGATTTTAAAAGCGCATCTCCCCCCGCTGACGATTTTAAAACGCATCAACCTCTCACCCCCCCCCGACGATTTTAAAACGCATCTACCCGCCACCCCCCTGACGATTTTAACATGCATCTCCCCCCCCTGATGATTTTAAAAGCGCATCCCACCCCCCTGCTGACGATTTTAAAACGCATCAACCCCCCCTGACGATTTTAACATGCATCTCCCCCCCCTGATGATTGTAAAAACGCATTAACCTCTCACCCCCCCCGACGATTTTAAAACGCATCTACCCCCCACCCCCCCTGACAATTTTAACATGCATCTCTCCCCTGATGATTTTAAAAGCGCATCTCCCCCCCGCTGACGATTTTAATACGCATCCCACCCCCCCGCTGACGATTTTAAAACGCATCAACCTCTCACCCCCCCGACGATTTTAAAACGCATCAACCTCTCACCCCCCCCGACGATTTTAAAACGCATCAACCTCTCCCGCTGACGATTTTAAAACTCGTAATCATGTGTGAGTTTTGGGCATAACGTGAAATAAACCAGCTTATCTCTTGCTCATAATTCCCTTTAAGAGTCATGTGCGCTCTGACTTTGGTGCATTGCTATTTTAATGGCGCAGCTACCTGGATGTGTCCAACATTTTTCAGCACAAGAAACGAACATGCTCGTTCTCGCCTTCTCGCCTTTATTTTGTTTAGTATTCTGTTTGTTGCTAATGTAAAAGTTGGGTTTGTGCGCGCCTGTGTTGCCAAGATAACAATGAACGTCAGACTGCTGACGTCTGTCATGTTGTGTTTAGTCAGTTGAGCACCTGTTTTTCCATTGCCAAGATAGCAATATGTCATAAATGTACCTGAACCAGCCATCAAATATACTTCTTTTTAATTGTGCCCCACGTTTGTTTTATCTCGAAATGCAAAGAAAACAAGTTCATATTCATAAAGTTTTAAGAGTTCAGAAATCAATATTTGGTGGAATAACCCTGGTTTTTAATCACAGTTTTTTTCATGCATCTTGACAACATGTTCTCCTCCACCAGTCTTACACACTGCTTTTGGATATTTATTTTTAAAACTCAAATACAGATCTGAAAAAAATGAAGAGAGCACTTCAGTTTCTGAATCCGTTTCTCTGATTTTGCCATTTTTAGGTTTATGTTTGAGTAAAATGAACATTGTTGTTTTATTCTATAAACTACAGACAACATTTCTCCCAAATTACAAATAAAAATAGTAATTTATTTGCAGAAAATGAGAAATGGCTGAAATAACAAAACAGATGCAGAGCTTTGAGACCTCAAATAATAATAATAATAAAAAAAATCATATTCATTAAGGTTTAAGAGTCCAGAAATCAATATTTGGTGGAATAACCCTGGTTGGTTTTTAATCACAGTTAAAATCATGCATCTTGGCATCATGTTCTCCTCCACCAGTCTTACACACTGCTTTTGGATAACTTTATGCTGCTTTACTCCTGTTGCAAAAATTCAAGCAGTTCAGTTTGGTGGTTTGATGGCTTGTGATCATCCATCTTCCTCTTGATTATATTCCAGAGGTTTTTAATTTGGTAAAATCAAAGAAACTCATCACTTTTAAAGTGATCTCCAGAGCTGTATAATGGCATTTTACATTTCTTACTTTATCTTACTTTATTTAATTTACATTTAATTATCCACTGTAAAAACTTGCGTCTTTAGAAGAAAATTGTTGTGATTCTTCTTAGGAATAGATTTGTGCCTATGGAAGCAGAATACATTTTCTTTATAGCATTTCGTAGGACGATGTGAGGCATGCCTGTTTTTAAAAGAGTGAGGTTATAATGCTGTAACTCATGGCCACAGATGGACGCATCATATCTAAAGCAGAAGCTTCCAGCAATCAAATCCAGCTGCATAATTTGCACTAATAATTCTAATCTTTTTATCAGCCCAGCCGGGAGCGAGTCGTGCGCGAGGCAGATCTTTCTCTCGCTTCACATGATCTTGATCTTGAGCCATCGCCTCTGAACCTCCAGCCCTGCAGAGAGACGATAATTACATCCTATAAAATTGAAAATAAAAACAGTTTGAGGTCCAGTTCAGTGTGAAGACGGAGGAAAGAGGGGTTGTGTAACACTGCGGATCTCACGGCCTCCCGGCTGAGCTAAGCTCCGCAGAACGGGACCATATCTTTCTCCTCGCAAAACGTGATTAACTCTGGGCTGAGGCTCACGCTGGGGGTCGTAACATATCTAAATATATGCAGAAAATACACGCGAGTGTTTGAATATATGTAACGGAGTTAAAAAGACTCGGAAAACAACTATATAAAATTAAATTCATTCTTACAAAATTATTATAATTATATTAACCTTTACAAAAGAGAACAAAAGAGACTCTTCTTATATTTTACACTCCTGTTGGAGGTTAGTTGACGTGTTTTAAAAGTAAAAAGGTCATTATTTTTCTGGGCTTTTATTTTGAACTACAATTCCCCTAAAAAAGCAGAGAGGTTTTAAGCAAATATAAGTATTTTTAAGACAACTTCCTAGTAAAATGAGGTTTATAACAGTTCTAGCCACACTTCTGTGTATTTTTAACAGGTATTGAAGCATACTTTGTCTAATAATTAATTATTTCTGCCCCTGTTGGAGGTTGGTTGATGTGTTTTAACAGTAAAAAGGTAAATATTTTTCTGGGCTTTTATTTTGAACTACAATTCCCCTAACAAAGCAGTGCTGTTTTTTTAGTATTTTTAAGTATTTTTAAGACAACTTACTGGCAAAATGAGGTTTTATATCAGTTCTAGCCACACTTCTGCATATTTGTAGCAGGTATTGAAGCATACTTTGTCTAATAATTAATTATTTCTGCCCCTGTTGGAGGTTGATGTGTTTTAACAGTAAAAAGGTAAATATTTTTCTGGGCTTTTATTTTGAACTACAATTCCCTGCAGTGCAGGAAGTAAGCAGAGCCGAGGAGCTCCGTAAAAAGTGCTGTTTTAAGCTCTTACTGGCAAAATGAGGTTTTATATCAGTTTAAGTCACACTTCTGTGTATTATTAACTGGTATTAAGGCATATTTTTGTCTAATAATTAATTATTTCTGCTCCGGTCTGGTTATCAGCTCTGAATTACAGCCGTTTTGGTGCCAAAACACTAAATTTTAGAGAATGAGCCTGAACATGTAGCTCATGTGCTGTATTTTCTTTTGTTTCATATTTTATAGATGTATATATGTAAAATGTAGTTGCAGACGCTTAATAGATAAATAGATAGATAGATAGATAGATAGATAGATAGATAGATAGATAGATAGATAGATAGATAGATAGATAGAGTATAATAATAATATAATAATAATGGGCTGGGATTATTTTTTTGTTGTGTATGGTCAGGTATGTTGTGGTTATATTTATTTAATCAAGGTAAATGTTAATGTAAAAGAAAAAATCTCTCTAAAAAAATCTTTCTCTAAAAAGAGAGAAAAAAATGTTTTTCGTCTGACTATAAAAAAAAAACTATACGATCACATGTAACTGATATTAAGCTGCATATTTTATTTAAATGCCTTATTTTATTTTATTTTATTTTATTTTTTGTATTTAGTGATTTTTTTATACTGGTTGTATGTATGTATTAGGGCTGCAACTAATGATTATATTTTGGTATTCGAATAATCTGGCGATTATTTTTTCGATTAGTCAATTTATTTTTATTTATGCCATCGCTAAAAACGATAGAAACAGCAGAACATGAGATTTAAATGCCATTTAAATGTCTGAATGTTTTTTAAATGTGGAAAGTAATGATATTTAGTGATTAAATATGTAATCTGTTGTGTTTGGGCACTTTTGGAGACATCTGTCCCCAGCACTTTGTTAACGATTAGTCGACAATGAAATTTGTAGTCGACAAATTGAAATAATCGACATTATCGATTATATCGACTAATCGTTGCAGCCCTAGTATGTTAAGCACTTCAGAGGAGCTTGAATGCAGCACAGGAGATGTATATGCAGTTGCAGAAGCTAAATAATCAGTTAGGATTATTTTTGTTGTATATATGTTCAAAATAAAGACCAGAGGAGAGAAAGAAAGAGACAGCCTGCCTCTCCGGGTCTTCTTAACCTCACCACATGGTTTAATAAGTATACTAGGGCAGCAGACGAGCCGCCACATATATCACACCTACTTAAACCTGCACCACATGAAGGAGCTGCAGGAGTGGGCGAGTCGGTGGAGCCGGCGGGAGCAGCGAGAAATCGGAAATGAGATGCAGACGGTTTTCTTCCGTCCCAGAAGCTTTTGGAGAGCAGGGCCGAGCCTTTGAAGTGTTTGAAGCTTTTCCTGGTAGCGGGACAAGCTCACACACAGTCTGCTCATTAGAAGCTCTGTCTCAAACAAGAGTGGCTTCCTGAGTTACTGAGAGCAAAAAAAAAAAGAGAGAAGATGAGTCACGAGTGCATGTGGCAATTTGTTGAATAAATTTGTTTTATATACAAGCGGATTTTACTCTATAGCATGCTGTTGGCGTTGACAGTAGATAGAAACAGGGAAGCACCAGCAACAGCAAGGATCTGGGAAACCTATATGAACCACAGAGAGGAGGAGATGACTTATTGCCGACATGCACAGAGTGATCCAACAATCAGGGAGCAAATTGTGCCAGCACCATTGGCAGACGGCTGCATTTCACATAACTACATGTACAAAAATCAGTAAAACAACTGTCTGTAAAGGTCTTATTCCATCGTCTTTTCATTCCTTTTAAAATGTCTAGTTGTAGAAGCTCCGTCTCCAACATGAGTGGCTTCCTGAGTTACTGATTGCAAAAACAAAAAAAAGACAGTGAGTCACGAGTGCATGTGGCAATTTGTTGAATAAATTTGTTTTATATACAAGCGGATTTTACTCTATAGCATGCTGTTGGCGTTGACAGTAGATAGAAACAGGGAAGCACCAGCAACAGCAAGGATCTGGGAAACCTATATGAACCACAGAGAGGAGGAGATGACTTATTGCCGACATGCACAGAGTGACCCAACAATCAGGGAGCAAATTGTGCCAGCACCATTGGCAGACGGCTGCATTTCACAGAACTACATGTACAAAAATCAGTAAAAGAACTGTCTGTAAAGGTCTTATTCCATCGTCTTTTCATTCCTTTTAAAATGTCTAGTTGTAGAAGCTCCGTCTCCAACATGAGTGGCTTCCTGAGTTACTGATTGCAAAAACAAAAAAAAGACAGTGAGTCACGAGTGCATGTGGCAATTTGTTGACTAAATTTGTTTTACATACAGAATAGGATAGGCGGATATTACCATAGCATGCTGTTGGCGTTGACAGTAGATAGAAACAGGGCAGCACCAGCAAGATACAGGATTTGAGAAACCTATATGAACCACAGAGAGGGGAAGCTGATGTATTGCCGACATGCAGAGTAACCCAACAATCAGGGAGCAAATAGTGCCATCACTATTGGCAGACGGCCGCATGATACAGGACTGCATGCACAAAAATCAGTAAAACAAGTGACTGTAAAAGTCTCATTCCATCGTATTTTCATTCCTTTTAAAATGTGTAGTTGTGGAAGCTCCCTCTCCAACATGAGTGGCTTCCTGAGTTACTGATGGCAAAAAAAAAAAAAAAATAGACGATGAGTAACTAGTGCATGTGGCAATTTGTTGACTAAATTTGTTTTAAATACAGTATAGGATAGGCGGATATTACCATAGCATGCTGTTGGCGTTGACAGTTGATAGAAACAGGGAAGCACCAGCAACATGAAGGATCTAGGAAACCTAAATGAACCACAAAGAGGGAAAGCTGATGTATTGCCGACATGCACAGAGTGACCCAACAATCAGGGAGCAAATCGTGCCAGCACCATTGGCAGACGGCTGCATGATGCAGGACTACATGCACAAAAATCAGTAAAACAACTGTCTGTAAAGGTCTTATTTCATCGTCTTTTCATTCCTTTAAAAAAAAACAATGAGTAACGAGTGCATGTGGCAATTTGTTGACTAAATTTGTTTTAAATACAGTATAGGATAGACGGATATTACCATAGCATGCTGTTGGCGTTGACAGTAGATAGAAACAGGGAAGCACCAGCAAGATGAAGGATTTGAGAAACCTATATGAACCACAGAGAAGGGAAGCTGATTTATTGCCGACATGCACAGAGTAACCCAACAATCAGGGAGCAAATAGTGCCAGCACCATTGGCAGACGGCTGCATGATGCAGGACTACATGCACAAAAATCAGTAAAACAAGTGACTGTGAAAGTCGTATTCCATTGTCTTTTCATTCCTTTTAAAAATGTCTAGTTGTGGAAGCTCCATCTCCAACATAAGTGGCTTCCTGAGTTACTGATGGCTTTGACAGTAGATAGAAACAGGGAAGCACCAGCAACAGGAAGGATCTGGGAAACCTGTATGAACCACAGAGAGGGGAAGCTGATGGATTGCCCACATGCACAGAGTGACCCAACAATCAGGGAGCAATGATGCCATCCATCAGTTATCCTGCTAGTGCCAGCACCATTGGCAGACGGCTGCATGATGCAGGACTACATGCACACAAACCATTAAAACAACTGACTTTAATACCTTGTCAGCATCACCAAAGATAATAATTAATATAATAATTGCATGTTTTTTTTTTCTCTCTGCAGGTAATAAGTTCTCGTCGTCTCATGCTCTGCTGTTGGTGGTGGGGGTCTGGTGTTACTCGGCGGTGTTTGCGGTGGGTCCTCTGTCGGGCTGGGGGCAGTACGGCTCTGAACCGTACGGCACGGCCTGCTGTATCGACTGGTACGCTCCCCACCACAGCCTGACCGCCATGTCCTACATCATCTGCCTGTTCTTCTTCTGCTACATCGTGCCCTGCACCATCATCTTCTTCTCCTACGCCTTCATCCTGATGACGGTGCGAGGGTCCCGGCAGGCGGTGCAGCAGCACGTCTCCCCCCAGAACAAAATAGTCAACGCTCAAACTCTCATCGTCAAGGTGAAAATATTATTAAATAATTCTTCTTCTGACTCGTCTTCTTATCTTGTCGTCTCTGGCTGTGAGCCTCAGACAGACCGTGTTCCCAATCAGTGTTTCCAGCTGAGTCTAATCCTTTGTGTTTACTGGTTTCGTATTAGTGATGCTGGTTTAATTTACAGCTTTTGTCTTTTTGTTTGTTTTCTTACTTTAATCAAATCAGCCGTAACATTAAATCTGATGTCCGTAAGTTTTGGGATTTGGGGAGAGAGAGAGCACGCTCAGTCAGAAACCATTGCTCTACCAGCCACTGTGCATTTGTAGCCAAGAAGATGAATGAGCCAAAGGGCCCAAATTTAACGATCTATAGTGCACTAGTAATTTGCGCTTTGCGCAGCTGGATTTAGAGCCATGTCCTGTGTCTTTGCTATTGTAAGGGAGCGAAAAATACGCCTTGCGCAGCTCCAATGGCGCAAAGGGTGTGTTTTAATTCCCTTAATTATTCATGGGTGTGTTTTGGGCGTAACGTGAAATAAACCAATCAGTGTGTCTGTATCCATCCCCTTTAAGAGGCAGCTGCGCTCTGTCTTCTGTTCATTCCGCGCCTGCGGTCTTTTTTGAGGCTGAACCAGATTTTCGTTAATTAATTAATATATTTAATATTTTTATAAATTTGCCCTGGTGATAAGAAACGAAAGCTAACATATAGCTTTATATTTCTGTGTATTTTAAACGTTTTAAGTTTTATATAATTGACGGACAACAACAGAGGCCAGGGTGACAATGTGCTTTATTTTTCATATATATATAAAAAAATAATAATAATAAAATTGAATTTTTAGTTAAATAATAGCGAAGTGAAATAAAAAAATATGTTTAGTCGATTTGTCCATTATGTTTATTTTTAATTTCTAAAACTCCAGCATTTGAGTGAGAATAAGCATCTGATAAAATTCTCAAACAGCAGAATGCCTGTCTGCTGAAATTAAGCTACAGTTATTAAGTGTGCGTACTGAACATAAATATAAGTCCTTATAACTGTCATGCAGATTTTTAAGTATATTTTATTTTTAGAGTTAATTGCTAAAGGCTCTGGGTAAGTTTTTTTTTTATTATTGTGGTAAAGAAGTGATGGTATGGGTTTTTTTGGAGCGCAGGGCGCAGGGTGATCTGATTCAGCTCTGGTTGCGCGACTGACCATTGAATTTCGACGTCCTTTCACAGGATAAATCGCGCAACGAGTTTTTCCGCCGCCAAGATAGAAACACGCCAGACATTTACCTGAACACACGTCCTTTCCAAACCACCACGCCCATAAGCGTTAATATATTCCAGAAGTTCATTGCTATTTTAAGGACGCGTGCGCAAGGCGTAAAAATAGACTTTTGACCGGGTATACGATGGCAACGCAACACGCTACACACCTTGCGCAGGGTGTACGATAGGGACCAAAGAGTTAAAAAGTGGTGAGAGTTGTAGCCCAAAAAACGAGCAAAAGAGTCTAAAAACAGTGAGAGTGTTCAGTTGTAGCACAGAAAACGAGCCAAAGAGTCTAAAAGCAGCGAGAGTGATCAGTTGTAGCTCAGAAAACATCTCTCTCTGATCAACTCGTATTTCTGAGGATTTTCTTTTTTACTAGCTACTGCAGACAATGAAGGCTGAAGAACAGTTTTATGTGCAGCATCGTATACAACTCAGAGAGACCTACTGTATTTCACAAGGAACAAGAAAGCAGAATAAAAGTGGATTTTAGCAGAATGAGACCTTGCTTGATTAACCCTTTGAACTCTAGGCTGTTTCTGTGTGTTTTTTCTCCGTTTTTGTTTTCAGTTCCTCTTTCAGGTCTTATAACACAGTAATTATATCAGACAAACACATGCCCTGATCTCTTTTACTCCAGAAGACATACGGCTGCTTAAAATATATAATCATTTAAAAGGAAGCAGAATTGTTATATTTTCCTGGAACTGATCATGTTTTGCTCAAAATTTTACCAAGCGCCTGTTTTTTTTTTTAAATGTATAGATTTTAAATATATTCACACCCAAGATATCTTTTCAAAAAAGGGTTAGACTAGAGTGTTTATGAGTTGAAAGCATAAGAATATTTAATGATATATAGTTCATTACATGGCTTATTAATTATTACTTTGATAAAATACATGGAGAAACAGCATCAGGCGGATTTATTTTTTCTTGATATTCAATAATCACACCTCTAGGATACATGTAGATACTAAAAACCTGACACTCAGAGCAGCCTATGCCTTTCAGTATTTTAATCAGGAAACACAAAGAAAACTATATATAAAAATGTAAACTGCAAAACAAGTACTACTAGTAAAAATGTGCAAACTATATAAAGTAGTGCGCACACCATACCTAGTTTTAGTTTGAGTAAAGCAGGTAGTTTCTTTTGAGTCTTTATTTACTGATATTATTTGGTTTGAAACATCATATAAATATGTTTGAAGCACTAAAGGTAAATAATATTGGTTGGGGAAGGAGATTTTTCACTTTTTTAGGTGTTTTTCTCAATGGGTTTCTTTTAGATTTAGCTTTACTGCACTGGGATGTGATCACTATTTTTAAGAAATAGTGAAAGAGTAAGTTCCGCCCTTTCTAACCATATATAGATTATGTTTATGTGTGAAGGGATTCCTGAGTAATTAAGCTGAGAACCTAAGGGTTAAGTAAGGAGTTTGATCTCTGCTCCACGTCTTGATGCTTCTTTCTACTGTTTCTTCCACCCCCAGCTCTCTGTGGCAGTGTGTATCGGCTTCCTGGTGGCGTGGAGTCCGTACGCCGCCATCTCCATGTGGGCGGCCTTCGTCAACCCGGACATGGTTCCTCCAGTGGCGTTCGCGTTCGCCGCCATTTTCGCCAAGTCCTCCACACTCTACAACCCAATGGTCTACCTGGGCTTCAAGCCCAACTTCCGCAAGTCCCTGTGCAGGGACGCCGCCAAGTGCAGGACGATGATGTGCCCGTGCGTTTGCCAACCAGAGCCGACGCGGAAAAGCGCGTGCCACCCTACGCAGCACGGAAACGAGGAGTGCGACTCTACGCGGCTTTCCAACGGACTTCACGAAAGCCACCAGGCCTGCAGGCACTGTCCGGACGGGAAGAAAGGTAATAAAGGTCACTGCTCGGACGCCACGCCTCAAAGAACGGTACTGATGCTCACCGGATCCACACACAGCGAGGTGGCGGTCAGCCAGCTGTCCAATGAGATGCAGAGTGACTTCCTTTAGAAAGAGGGAATTTGAACAATTTGTTGGGGGGGGGGGTTGACTTGGAAAGAACACAAAAATGGGGACGTCTTGAAGGAAAAGTCGTCCAACCAACAGTATACGCCTCTTCCACCTTCATGGATTGCATGGATTGGAAGAAATAAGCCTCAAATACTTTGATACTGCCAAATATTATAGTAAAAAACAAAAAAATGAACAAAACCCAAGACTTTTGGGACTTCAGGATTTTGACCTGTTACATGGTGTTGTCTGGTGAGAATGACTGACTATTTAAAAGGTAATGGTAAAAGCGTTTGGTGTGATGGTTAATGGCACTGGTTACCTTGGATCAAGCATGCAAACCTACAGTATAAACCTACATAACGATGCATAAAGTATAACAACAGGACCAACGCATCAACAGGAAGTTCCTGGGCCACGAAACACTAAACGAAACTCTGTGAAAAGCTCTGACTGCCCTTCCAACGAGCTTTGGGAGTTTCTCCACCTGTTCCACATGTTCTTTCCAGTCTACTGATGCACTCAGAAGGTCAATTTCTCAGAGTCACACATGGCAACACCATCACTCACAACTCAAGGAATCACCTAGATGCTAATGAATGCTTCTAGTTATTTATTTAAGTAAAAAAAAAAAAAAAAGTATAAAAATAAATCATATCGACAAACTCCAAAGGGCACATCACATGGTTTATTAAGTATTTTAAGAAGTAGAGAACATAATTTCTTTATTTATGGTCATTTCTATTCTTAAGAATGGGTTCTTTGTTCAACGCATTACAAGAAGAACCACTTTTGGTTGAACATCAAAGATAACATTTCCTCCACATAATATTTATCTTGAGTAAACCATTAAATATCTGTTAAGATTTACAGTATGCCCACTAATGGTTTTTAAATGGTTCTACACTGTGAAAGAATGGGTTATTTAATTAAGGGTATCATCACCTACAAAAGGTTTTCCACATTACAGAAAAACAAATCAGGGTTCTTGGTTTAAAGCCCATTAAAATGTTGTTCACACCCACAAATCTCTCTTTCAAACATGGTTTCAAACAAAGCTAGTTCTTCTATGCATTGTACAAAGAACCCTTTGCAGAACTGGGAATATTGCAGAATTAAAATATAATACAATATAATATTCTCAGTGATGATTAAAAGTAATATAAACCAAATGCCCATTTTTATTTATTCAGTATTTGAAATACAGTATTAAAATATAAATGTGAACAAAATATACATATATGTATGTACACACACAAATAGTCTGTCCACCTTATTAAAACCATCTCCTTGTTTTTAAACTCCCGGGTCATCAGCTATACTGATCACATGACCACCAGAGAGCAGCTATTATTATTTATTTATTTATTTATTTACTATCTGCTGGAGTTTTAAAACACCACAATGTCGCTGTTTGTAATAAATCAGGTTAAACTGCACCTGAACAGCCACCTCATACACCACCACCATGCTTATCACTGCTAATCACTGCAGTGCTGAGAATAAATGATCCACCACCCAAATAACCATAGTGATTAAAAAAATGTAGATTAAAGTATATTAAGCATTATAGTGCTATAGTGCACTAAATTGTTCTTGTAGCCACATTATTATTAATCAGTATATTTAAAGAGTGCTAAAATGGAATAACGTCCACAGTTAATCCTGTTAGATGTGGTTTACACTTTAATTGTAAAAATAATAGTACAAAAGTCGTACTTAACTGTACTAAAATGGGAACTATTTAAAATATACTTAAATAACATTTAAACGTTTCAACTATTTCATGTATGTAACCCCATATTTTAAATATGCTTACAGTAAAATTATAATACATTTAATAATGAATATTACAACTGTATCACTCTTATTATTATACACCAGGTTTATTAGAAATATACTAAGAATTAATGTGAAATATATGTGATCTATTCACATTAGTACAAATATATATACCTGTCTTTTTTAAGTAGCATACTTCTGGTATACTTTGTTGGGTTTAAAAATATATTTTAATATACTGTACTACAATTTTTAGCGTGTAACAAATTGACTTAATTTTTTTATTTTTTTTATTTTTTATCAAATTAGTAACTAATTTAATTTAATTTCTAATAAGTTACATGATACATTGCACTTTAAGTAAACTACTGTAACATCTGTTTTTAACATACATTGCTAAAGATGTACAAAAGTATATTGGGAAATATGTATTTTAGAAGTATATATAATTACATTAAACTAAAAGTGTACTTCATAGTAGTATATTTATTTAAGATACACTGTATTGAAGTTTTTAAAACGCATGATCAACGTTTACTTTCAAAAATTTAAATGAAAGCATAATATTAATGTACTTTTAATATATTTTAAGTACATAATATATATATTTACAGCAAACTTAGACATATTTCAATATGTTTAAGTACAATAATAGTTTTTATAATAATTTAATGAAAGCATAATATTAATGTGCTTTTAATATATTTTAAGTACATAATATATATATTTACAGCAAACTTAGACATTTCTCAATATGTTTAAGTACAATAATAGCTGTTCTCTGGTGGTTTTTCTATCCTGTGGGGTTCTGAACATTGAAGAAACAAGGAGAATGCAGTTTTAATGAAGTGGCCAATCAGTTAATACCTTTTGCACAGTAAGTTTATTACAGTTATGCAACTTTTCACACCACAGTAAAACCATTCTAAAATTGTCATTCTAGTAATTGGATTTATCATATTAAAAGCCCTGATTCAGAACATTTCAGTGGTGATTGTGCAGAATCATCTATTTTCACCGTCCTTCTCTTTCTACAGCTATGCATTACAAGTGCAGGGAGAGGAAGGATGCGGGATGAATTATTGAAGGATGTGGTCTAGTGAGACCAAGCTTAGGGACTTCTCCAACCAAGCCTCAAATCTAAGATTTATGTTCTATATTTAATATTCTTGTACAGTGTCATGGTTTACCGCTTGGTCAGCAGACTGTGAATGTTACTGAAACAATACTGGTTCCATTGCCAAATAAATGTATGATTTAATTTCTTATCTACACTCATTGACAAAAAAATAACGCAAAAAGAAGTCGATGGATTTAGAGCACAATAATGTATTGTGGTGACGGACAGTTCTGGTGGAAACAGGAGAGTTGAGGTGCACATTGAATTCTGCGTGATTTGATCAGCCGTGGTTTTATGTTTTTTGGATACAATCCGGGTTAGCACCCGAACATCCCTTTCAGACAGCTTCCTCTTACAGCGTCCACAGTTAATCCTGTTGGATGTGGTTGGTCCTTCTTGGTGGTATCTCGCTGACATTACCCTGGATACCGTGGCTCTTGATGCATCACAAAGACTTGCTGTCTTGGTCACAGATGCGCCAGCAAGACGTGCACCAACAATTTGTCCTCTTTTGAACTCTGGTATGTCACCCATAATGTTGTGTGCATTGCAATATTTACAGCAAAACCTTGATAAGGTTAACCTGATAATTGAACCTTCACACTCTGCTCTTACTGCTGCAATATGCAATTAATGAAGATTGGCCACCAGGCTGCTTTTGCAGTGCAGATATTTCCAGTTACAGCTGAATTCACGCTTTTAATCCCAGAAAAACTACACTCTTATTTACCTTTTAAACGACATTTAAATGCCTGATTATAGGGCTGATTACTGTTGTTTTCTGTTTTCCTCGGGTTTTGAGTTGAACTTAGAGCTGATTGGTCTGGATGCGAGACAGCGCCAAGTGGGGGCGGGGCTGGTGATGTCATGAGCCCTGCATTGTTTAATATCTTGATATACTGCATATCGGCGAAAAAAGAACATTTGCAATGTAATTTTTTTACTAAGTTGTATATCATCGCTGTCCAATGAAAGTCACTTTTCTCCAAAACAGCAACTTTACAGGAGAGAGAAAAAACCTTGTAAACCTTCAATGGAAGTCAATGTAATAAGAGTTTATTTCAGGTAATTTTGAAGAGTTTCTATTGGTTCGTTAATCAAGAAATTTTAGCACAGCGTAACGAACAGTTTCTCTGTTTAAATTATGTAATAAATTAAAAATCGACAAAAATGGAGATAAGTATATTTCATAGGACAGCGGCGATGTATAGCTGATATAAAGCATTTTTCTTCAGCAGGATAATGCTCACCCACATACAGCAAGGGTTTGAAAGCATCATAGATGCATGTCTAGAAGTCAGCGATCTCTCACCAAGAGGTGCACTACCCAAAAGTGCAATAGAGCAGCTTGGGAAGCACTTTTAAAAACACTTTCTAGTAGCAAGAGCCAGTGTCTAATCAGACTATTAACTTGTTATCAACAAATCTTCCTGAGATATGACTATACAATGAGTTTTGCGTTATTTTTTGGCGTTATTTTTTGTCAGTGAGTGTATTTCACATTTCTGAGAACTCAGAGAAATCATCTTTGTCTCACTGTGTATATAGAATATTTATTTTTTTATTAAAGACATGAAATATGATGAAATTATGAAAACTGACCACAGATCAGCAGTTTTCACACTACAAAGTCTCTACACATGTCACTTATATATGTTTATCAATTTTCAATTTTAATAAGAGCTCAAAATTAGAACACATTCAAATTGTTCTTAGGTAAAACCGTGAAAATCGAACCCATTCGAGCATTAGATGCAGTCAGATTTCTTGGTGTCTTCATTTCACCCGAGGGTGCTGCTGTACTGTGTTTCAACCCAGAACTTACAGAGCTTCACTGATCCCACGGACTTCAAAGCGTCCAGTATGTCAGCTTGTTTCTGATTCTGTTACATGTGTGTCAGACGTCTGGGGTTCAAGACTGAGCTCAAAAATTCATCAGTGCTCTGCTGCTCAAAGCAAAATACAATATTCTACTCTATATTTACAGTATAGTAGCAGGAGATTAAAACCCTACTATCACATGATGCCCTCAGGCCGACTTCCACACATTTGATTAGGCAGCAGTTAGACCGTAGGGCCGGTCTAGAGCTGTAGAACTAAGGGGCAAATCTGACATCCCAACAGTCAGACGTTCATTGCTATCTTGGCAAGAGAGGCGCACAAACCCAACTTTTACATCAACAATAAACAGAATACTAAATAAAATATAACATTGCTGTTCCCGTTACTGACCTGCTAGTTAATGTTCAGGCTGGTAGCAGCGTTGTTAAAATATATTTCATAATTTATTTCAAGTTACGCCCAAAAACACACCCATGATTAATTCATTAAAGAGTATTGTGCATTTAGAGCATCTCAAGGTGTACTTTTCTTACTGTTACGATAGCAAAGCCGCACTGACACGCCCTAAAGACTTGCCTATAGATCGGGGTTCAAGGCTGAGCTCAAAAATTCATCAGTGCTCTGCTGCTCGAAGCAAAATACAATATTCTACTCAATATTTACAGTATAGTAGCAGGAGATTAAAACCCTACAATCACATGATGCCCTCAGGCTGATTTCCATACATTTGATTAGGCAGCAGTTAGACTGTAGGGCCGGTCCAGAGCTGTAGAACTAAGGGGCAAATCTGATATCCCAACAGACAGACGTTTATTGCTATCTTGGCAACATAGGCACATTGCACCTAAAATACCATAAAATAACATTGCTGTTCCTGTAAATGAAGGAGCTGGTGTCTCTTCACAGCATCAATGAACAGCTCAGTTTCAGGTAGCTGCGTTGTTAAAATAGCAATCTGCCAAAGTCAGAGCGCACCTAATTCTTAAAGAGAATAACAAGTGACACGATGATTAGTTTATTTCGAGTTACGCCCAAAAAACGTCCATAATTAATTAAGAGTATTGGGCGTTTAGAGTCTCACAAGGTGTACTTTTCCCGTTGTTACGATAGCAAAGACACACTGATGTGCCCTAAAGACTTGCTTACAGATCGGGCCCCATGTCGAAGCCCGAGAGTCACTCTTTATCATTAAATTCCGACGAGAACAGCGCCCGATTTGACCGGTGTTCTGTCAAGTTGTGCTACCTTGTCAAACCAAGCTTGCCAAGTGTTTATTTAAGGTCTTGGTAAAACGCAGAAGAGATCCAATTTAAACCTACAGTTACTTACCCAAGATAGCTAATGCTAACTAGATCTGTAACTAGCCTGTGAGCAATCCTGAGCTGAGCTGGGCGAGTTCAACCATGAAGCCACTGGTCGATGTCGACACTCTAACGTCTCTCTGATAAACTCGTATTTCTGAGGCTGTTCTTTTTTTACCAGCTACTGCAGACAGTGGAGGCTGAAGAACAGTTTCATATGCAGCATCATATACTGTACAATCCGAGAGATCTATAGTATTATACAAAAAAACAAGAAAAAGTGGATTTTAGCAGAAAGAGACCTTTAAGAAAAACTCCCTTTACTCAAAATGTACTTCAGTGCAGTCAGTTAAATCACTGTTATGCTTGAGTTCTGGGTTTAAAGGGCAGTAAAAAAAAAAACAACACCCCGGGGTAAGAGCATGCTGCCCGGCAGTGCACATGTTTTTCATTCAGTCCCTCGAACGAAATTTATCTGATCAAACTGCTCTTATAAAAGACCTTTATTCAGAAAGCTCTCAGAAACAACGAAACCCTCATATAATCAAAAATGCTCATACTTGTTTTTTTTTCTTGTTATGGTTTAAATAAAAAAAATACACAGAAATTACACAACTATAGATATAAAACTAAGTGCAATCACACCCTGTTTAAACTGTATCTGCTGTTTAATGGATTTTATTTTTTTATTTAATGTTTTTTTATTGTTTTAAAATGTTCTGTAGATTAATTGTAGATTAAAGTCATGCAAACTACGAATCAAAACATATGCAATTATTAAGCGGAAAAAAGTGTTAAACAAACCAGAATATGTTTTATATATTTTTTATTCTTAGATTAACAGTGTTGAACATCTCTGCTGGATTTTCTCAGTCAGTTTTATGAGGTAGAGCCACCTGGAATTCAGGCTTTCAGTTAACAGCTGTGCTGAACTCGACAAGAATTGAATTGTGATTTGAATTTCTTGCCTCTTAATAAAGTGTTTGAGAGCATCAGTTAAAGTAAAGTAGTGAAGAGGTAGAGTTACAGGTATACAGTGAATAGTGAATATTTGAGTAATGTTCGAATCCAGATTATGAGAAGCAACAACTACTCAACTAAATAAAGAATAAAAAAATGACCTCAAGAAGAAATGAAGGTCAGTCAAATTTCAAAAATGATATGATGAAACTGGCACTCATCAGGAAAATTACCTTAGAAAAGGAAGATTAGGAGTTATCAGCCTCAGAAACTGAAAAAGAAAGTTCATCATTAGCAGCTCCCCAGATAAGAGCTCCTTAATGATTCTTCACAGAGTATTTCATATTTTGGTTTGTTTAATACTTTTTTTAAGTTACTACATGATTCCTTATGTGTTCCTTCATAATCTGATAGATCACTTCACTATTCTTTTACTATGTAGGAAAATTTAACAGTACAGGGGTTGGACAATGAAACTGAAACACCTGGTTTTAGAGCACAATAATTGATTGTGGTGACGGACAGTTCTGGTGGAAACAGGAGAGTTGAGGTGCACATTGAATTCTGCGTGATTTGATCAGCTGTGGTTTTATGTTTTTTGGATACAATCCGGGTTAGCACCCGAACATCCCTTTCAGACAGCTTCCTCTTACAGCGTCCACAGTTAATCCTGTTGGATGTGGTTGGTTCTTCTTGGTGGTGTGCTGACATTACCCTGGATACCGTGGCTCTTGATGCATCACAAAGACTTGCTGTCTTGGTCACAGATGCTCCAGCAAGACGTGCACCAACAATTTGTCCTCTTTTGAACTCTTCTGGTATGTCTCCCATAATGTTATAGTGTGCATTGCAATATTTAGAGCAGAACTGTGCTCTTACCCTGCTAATTGAACCTTCACACTCTGCTCTTACTGGTGCAATAATGTGCAATTAATGAAGATTGAACACCAGGCTGCTCCAATTTAGCCATGAAACCTAAAATCCCCACACTAAAATGACGACAGGTGTTTCAGTTTCATTGTTCAACCCCTTTATATTTAATGCATTTGTTAATACACAGTTGCATCCTTCGTTTTTACTGTTGCAATGACTCCTTTGCCATAAATCTCATGATGGCTGAGCCTCAACGTGAACTTCTTCAATCCAGGACAGATGACCAAGAACTGAAGACCAAGAACTATTCCTTTATATCCTTCAGTATGCAAAACACTCACAGGAAATACCAATGCATCTCAGACTGTGGTGCTGTTGAACTGATTTACAATGTTAAGTGTTTGTCGTCCTTTTATTTATTTTTTTTTTTTTGCACATGTGCTTTATTACTTATTTACTGTTCCGATTGATTTGTGCTGGATTTATGCTCCAATTAAAAGATGTCATGCCGTTTCTGCAGCTGTGAACCTGTTTTTGCAGTGTAATTATAAAAAAAAAACTAAAAACACAGGAAGTTATGTGAGCGTGAAGTCCAAAGATAAAAAGATGTTTTGTATTTGTAGTATTTATAGTATGTGTGAATAATCTCAATCACATTTTCATTGGTTGAAACCTATTGAACTCCTATTGAACTCTATCCAGTTGGGTCAACATCAATTTGATGACTTGACGCAAATTAATAATTGGGTTATGATTGTATTGTTTTATTGTAATTACTGTGTATTTTTAAGGCATTTTTACTTACTATACTATACTATACTATACTATACTATACTATAGTACCAAATGTATTCCCTGTAAAAAAAAAACGAATTAATTAATTAATTAATTAATTAATTAATTAATTGTACTTAAAACATATTGATAAATGTCTAAGTATGCTGTAAATATACTACCAGATGTATGTACTTACTTAAAATACATTAAAAGTACTTTTTAAAAAAGTAGAATATATTGTATTAAAAAAAATACTATGAAGTAACCTTTGAGTTTAATTAAATTCAGTATACTTCTAAAATACTTATTTCCATACATACAATAAGTGTGTTAAAAACAGCTGTTACAGTAGTTCAGCTAAAGCACAATGTCTCATTTAACTTTTTAGAAAGTAAATTAAATTACTATTACTAATTTTAAAAAATGTTACACGCTGAAAATTGAAGTATAGTATATTAAAATATATTTATATACCCAACAAAGTATACTAGGACGTCTATAACAGCTTCAACTCAAAAAAAGGCTTTCCACAAGGTTTAGGAGTGTGTTTATGGGACGTCAAAACTGATGTTGGATGAGAAGGCCTGGTTCACACTCTCTAATTCACCCCAAAGGTCTTCTTACCACTAAATCTTGAGAATTTCTATTCAAGCACTAAATAAAAATGCTTTAGAATTTTTTACTGAAAATCATAATTGTAATTGTATATAAAGTATAGAAAAATAGGCAAGTAAATCTGCAATTGTCAAAATGTAAGAGACACGCAAAGCGCCGCACTGTAAAGATACGAACGTGCCAAAGTCAGAGCTCACCTGGTTCTTAAAAGGGAATAACAACTGGCACCCAAAACACACACATAATTAATAAAGAGAATTAGTACAGTACATGTCTTTTTCACGTTTCGAGGTGCACAAGGCATATTTTTTGTGCCCTCATGATACCAAAGACAAACCGAAACACCGCCATAAATCGAGTTGCACAAACTGCAATCGATCAGTGCACTATAGATCAATAAAATAGGATCCATTGTGTTGAAATGAATGAAGGTAAATTAAACTTGTAGTTTAAACCACACACATTTGTCATAAATTATATATATATACGCAATTACAGGCAATAATTATAATCTTTTAAGGGTTACAACACGAAGATAAATAGTCTGTTCATCTGAATTGTATGATAAATATGAAATGCAGATGTGCTTTTGCTCTTACGCAAGCTGAATTTATAAATATGGACGCCCTCGCTGGGAACAGAACCCATGAGAGCGTGCTGAAATGAGCCTCAAACATGAAAATACGAACCAAAAAGGGCAAAGGCAAGCTGTCTAATTGGTGCTGAAGTGAAGAGCTTTTCTGGCTCAGATACTGATTTTCACCCTGTGCAAACAAAAAAAAGAACAGATTTCTTTTTACTTTGGGGATTTGTTTAGCGGCTGCAGCATCTGCCAACATGTTTAAAGCATCGCCGTGTGGAGGAGTGCCAGCGGAGAACAGAGGAGCGAGGCGTGCAGGAGCTTTTCTACAACATCTTCTGGCTCGTAACTCTACCTGCTCTCATGTCAGCACTCAGTTTATTCAGTGATTCCACTTTTACACTCTGTAAACAGTAATATTTCATCAAGGTGGTTCAATTTTCCCTCAAGGGTTTGAGCAACAGTGGGGGAATCCATAGATCAGAGGTCAGCAATTAAGTTTGGCATGTAATGGTGGGTCACAAAATAAAAATCTGTTTTGTAAAATGAAGTGTAATGGGATGTAGTGCTACAGACTAGTAGCTCTCCAGCCCAGAGGGTTGTTGAACCCAATTGCAGAACAGTTGATCTCAAAGCAGGTAAACCCAAGAAGAAAGGAAAAAAATAAAAAATAAATACACCTCTCCTCACGCGGAATCAATTCAAGCTCAAATCAAGTCAAGTCCAAGTCAAGCTCAAATCAAGTCAAGTCAAGCTTAAATCAAGTAAAGCTCAAATCAAGTCAATTTAAAGTCAAATCAAGTCAAGTCAAGCTCAAATCAAATCAAACTCAAATCAAATCAAACCAAGTCAAACCAAGTCAAATGAAGCTCTAGATAAGCTTAAGTCAAGCTCAGATTAAATCCAAGTCAAGTCAAGCTCAAGTCAAGCTCAAATCAAATCAAATCAAATCAAATTCAGACTCATGGATTTCTCTACATAAGTCTCCTAAATACAGAGCCAGGCCCATTGGTTGCATTCTACTACTGTACAATACCGCTGCACCAGCTGGTGAATTGGGACTTGGCCGTGAAAAACGCCCTTATAAGGAGATGGGGAGCCAAATGCGACAGATAGGGGCAGGGGTGGGATGTAAACATAAGCTCACCAGAGAAGCATTTCATTTATTTTATTTTTTTTTTAATTATTGTTCATTTATTGTCATTATAGTTCAAACAACCCCACAAGTCAGATCCAGCCATTCACCTTCTTCTCGACTTCGGTTCAGGCTCAAACCTACCCAGAATCTCTGGGCGCAAAATAATTAGAATGTTATGGGAATGTTTTTAGCAATGATTTTTTTTTTAGCACTACATAATGTCTTTGCTATTGAATGATGGGAAAAGTACACCTTGCACTTGGAACGTAAGAGCCAGGTGTGCTCTGATGGATTGCTATTTTAACGGCGCAACTACCTGAACACAAGTAGGTAATATAAAGGTAAAAAGTAATATAACAATGAAATAGTACATGCCTTTTTTGTGTTTGGAGCCATGCATGGTTTACTTTACCCATTGATTCGATAGCAAAGACACACTGATATGCATCCCAAACTCTCCAACCAATTTAAAAGCTGGGCGGAGCTCCATTCTTCCAGAGAAGGCAGTTCCCCTGCTCCACAGCTGAATACTGGGGGCTTTATACCCCTGTAGCCCACACCTGGAATTAAGCATATAAGTTAAAATTTTACTGTTCAATAATTCGCTACAGGGATTAAACTATCTGTGTGAATGTGTGTGCATTTGCACAACAGTGTCAGCAATGCATGCATGAAAAAGTACTGTAGTATTTATTATTGCAAAGGATAAATAAAGTTTTGGGGTCTTTTTTAAACATTATTTACTCTCCTCTTTCCATCATTCACATGCAAAATCAAAAAAGATGATTACAGCATGGTCACCGTCTGCATTCATTATAAAAGACAGCGCTCTATAAAAACTGCACAACATTAGCGATGTAATGGGATTACTGGAAATGCGATTAAGAGAAAGGTATATAACACGGTCTTACTTTTAATGGACTGCAGCTAAAGGACCATCAATGCTCTGTTTGCAGCTTCACTAGCTACCAGTGGCTAATAAGAAGTGAATAAACGCTAATGTGCTGCAGTTGTGTTTGCAGTTTTGTAATAAAAGCACACTCTAACTCTAAACGGGTCTTTGCCTGGAAGCATGATTCTGGGAAACGGATTTAATTGGTATTGCTTTATGTAAGATTACATAAAAAAACAAACTTTTCACTTTTTAAAAGTTACTTCAGGGTTGCAGATAAAGTGAGCAGGAAGGTACAACATACTATTATTGTGTCCTTTGATTTTAAAGGACACATGCCTTCAAAAAGTTCCTACTGTCCAAAGAATATTTAATCAAAGTTCTGGGGATCATCAAGATGTTAGAATTCTCCCATGGAAACCATTTTCTCCCAGTCTCTTTATTCTTATTCTTAACTGAGGTGAGTGAGATCCTGCAGTTCTTTAAATTTAGTTCTGTGTTCTTTTGGGACCTCCTGGATGAGTTGTTCATGCCCTTTTGGAGTAATTTCAGTCTGTAGGCCGGTCACCCCTGGGAAGGTTCACCAGTGTTCCATGTTTTTTTCTCCATTAGTGAATAATAGTGAACCACTGTGGTTCTCTGGAGTCTCAAAGCTTTAGAAATGATTTTATAACCTTTTCCAGACTGATAGATGGAAATCAATAACTTTTTTTCTCATCTGTTGTTGAATTTCTTCAGATGGGGATTTAATAATAATAATGTGCTGCTTTTTGTTGAGATCTTTTATCTGCTTCATGTTGTCAGACAGGTTCTATTATATAAGTGATTTCCTGATACTTTAATTGTATAAAAATAGTACAAAAGTCTTACCTAAATTGTTACCTAAAGTGTTCTTAACTGCACTACAATGGAACTATTTTAAATATACTTAAGTAACATTTAAACATTTAAACTACTTCATGTATGTAACCCCATATTTTAAATATGCTTACAGTAAAATTATAATACATTTAATTATTAGATTTTACAACTGTATCACTATTACTATTATACACCAGGTATATCAGATTAGAAATGTACTAAGAATTGATGTTAAATATATGTGATCTATTTACATTAGAGTACAAATATACTTTTTGTTCCTGCCTTTTGTAAGTAGCACACTTCTAGTATCCTCTTGAGACCCTGCGTCCTCATATGTGGACATTACATTTCTGCTTCTCTACACCATGATATATATATATATATATATATATATATATATATATATATATATTTTTTTTTTTTTTTATGTTGACCTTTGGCCTCATATGGAGACACTGCCAGCCACCATACCATACAGTTGTCACATGGCAACGTCACACTTAACCGATTGAAAACATTCAATATACATGTAAAATACTTATTTCCAAATATACGTTTGTCCATTTTTAGCAAAGTGTGTTTAAAACAGCTACAGTTACAGTAGTTCACTTAAAGTACAATTAATCATCTAACTATTTAGAAAGTAAATTAAATTACTGCATTGATCTTTTTTTTAATATATATTATTATTAATATATTATTACTATTGTTATTATTAGGTGTGACAGTAATTTAACAGTTAAAATGTATTTCAATATGAATGTGAGTATATTATAGAATACAGCGTTAAATAACACATTTAAATGTCAAATAAAAAACGTAAAGTAGATTTGTAACACACTAAAAAATTACAGTACATTATATTAAAATATATTTTTATTCCCAACAAAGCATATCCTCCTGAGACCCGGACTTGGTGGCAGAAATCCCAGTCAAAAGTTTCTACAGCCAATCCAGGCAGAAACATGGGCCAGGTAAAAAAAAAAATCTTATCTAATTTTATGCTTGAAATTAGTTTATTTGCTTACTGTAGAAATCTTAAATTTTGTTTTTAGACTAATAGGGTCCGTGTCATCCCTTAAATGTTAAAGTAAACTAATGTCCCTATATGAGGACATTGGTTTTTAGCAAAAATAACTTCCAGTGCCAAGACAAAGACTAGTTTTTATACTTTTTAGGTCCTACTAATAATGCACACCAAGCAAAAGTCCGGGTCTCAGGAGGATATGCTTTGTTGGGAATAAAAATATATATTTTAATATAATGTACTGTAATTTTTAGTGTGTTACAAATCTACTTTATGTTTTTTATTTGACATTTAAATGTGTTATTTAACGCTGTATTCTATAATATACTCACATTCATATTGAAATACATTTTAACTGTTAAATTACTGTCACACCTAATAATAACAATAGTAATAATATATTAATAATAATATATATTTAAAAAAAAAGATCAATGCAGTAATTTTATTTACTTTCTAAATAGTTAGATGATTAATTGTACTGTAAGTGAACTACTGTAACTGTAGCTGTTTTTAACACACTTTGCTAAAAATGGACAAACGTATATTTGGAAATAAGTATTTTGGATGTATATTGAATTACATTCAACTAAAAGTGTACTTCAAAGTAGTATTATCAAAGTTTACTTTCAAACATTTGATGAAGGCATCATATTCTGTATATTTACAGCGTACTTAGACATTTCTCAATATGTTTTAAGTACAATTAAGAATATATATATATTTTATTTAAACCAGGGAAAGATTGACTCATCATAGAAGAAGACCCTCTGCCATTCTAAATTACTGACTTACTGAGTCACAACTACTCAGTTTCATTCCGGTTGGCTGATTCCTTCTGGGTGCAACTGTGTTATATTTTTAATGATGAGTGTATAATATCATTAACTGGAGTTCCTTTTTTTATATCCTGCTCCTGTAGTTCAAACAACTCTCACATTTTCCATTTGGACCCAAAAAATCGTACATTTTTATTACAGCAAGTGGGACATTCCAGGATTTTGGTACATTTCAGGGGTGGTCACTTCTGAAAATCTGATCTTCAATTTGATCATTTTTAGTCATATATTTATTAAATACAGGTAATAGACCAACCAAAAGTTTGATTGGTCAAGCTCAGGTATCGAAGCAGTTTTTAAAATTAGATTATGTAATATATTTGGTAACTTACAGTAACAGGGTTGCGAGTAACAGGGTTGTAAATCTAGGCTAAGTTGTGGTTTACCCCAGGAACAGATGCTAACTGTGAAATTTAGCTATGTATACAAGATCAAGGACAAACATGGTTATATAAGTATATAAAGTAAATTTTGACTCTACTCATTATTAGTCTTACAATATGAGTAACAGGGTTGAGTTCACTGAGTGACACACACAACTTGGACAAAAACATATTTGGAAAAACAACTTAAAAAAATTGTTAGAGCACTTACTCTTGGTCTTGCCATGTGGGCAGAAAATGTCCTTGTGATGTCACTTCCTTTGTGCCAGTAGACAAATATTTTTAACTCTTTCTCTGCAGGTAAAATTCCTTATGGTAACAGGGTTGAGCGCCGCATGTTGTGGGACACAACTTAATAGCATAAAAACTGTAACATGCAAAACAATGTAGACCAAAGAAGTTGTTTTCATAAGTAAAGGAGATGCAGATCAACAATATACAAGAGGAAGTCATTTATTTAGAGCTTATTTTAATTGTTAAATTTGGAGGACCAAAGGAGTTGATCACCCGATGTGTGGGACAAGAGAAAACGGCCATTTTTTGAGGCGGTCCAAAGGTATTCGGTCTTTTGAATAATATCTAAGGAGCTTATTTTTCCACCATATTTTACAGTTTGTCTTATAACAAGTACATTGTTCACAAAAAAATAGTCATTTAGATATTTTGGATATGTACATTTGAAATTTAAGTGGTGGGACAGGAAATGTACCAAAATCCTAGAATGTCCCACATGGGAAATTTCACAGAGAAACACAGATGTGCTTTTTATTTTATTTTTTTTACACACAGAGCAGCTAAAACAAGTAGTGATATATTAAGGTTGTGGTCTAACGCAGCATTAATTCCATGCTGGGATTACAAGCTCCGCGCCTCATAAATGCACAAACAGCACATTGTGTCGTTAAGTTCACGCTCTGTAAGCAGCTGAAGGCCCTGGAGGCGCTGTACTTCACTCGATGGTGTCCCGCTCGAGTGTCGATGGTGTCCCGCTAAAGCCGACAACGTCCCCACTCTCTGCATCATCCCCTCATTCTACCCGTCTGCTTTTGTATTTAATTAGGATGTAAAAATCCGGAGGATTACGCTGACACAGATTCTCTCCTGCAACAATGTTCTGCGGAGGTGGCCATGAAAGACCGCTAGGAGGTTTATCTCCAGCCTTTTCACTGCGTGAGGTGCTAGCCTGCGCCGCGGCTACAGATTTAGCATGTCTTTGTGCTGGTTTTAAATGAGACTCGCTCTGGTTTGCATTTGGTTTTCCCACTGGACAAAAAAAAAAAAAGTCGATTTTTCTGGTCGATCTTTTTAATACAGAGGTGAAAGAAAATGACTATTTCTGTCTTTTTTTTATATTATTTTCTTTTCTAAGTGGTTTTTGCTACCACTTTTATGCATCTAATCCAGGGGTCGGCAACCTTTAACACCCAAGAGCCATTTGGACCCGGTTTCCACGTGAAAGAAAACACTGGGAGCCGCAAATACTTTTTGGGCCTTATTTTATAGCGTTCTATAGCGCACCGGTCATTTGCATATTACGCAATTTGATTAAGGCGTGTCAATGTGCCTTAGGACAAAATAAAATACGCCTTTGCACAGCTTAAAAAGGAGTGTACTAATTCTCTTAATAAGCGCAACATGCTTTGATATTTTTCAAATTTGAAAAACTAATTTATGTTCAGTCGAAGTGTTTTTTCTGTTTTCATTTTTTATTTCCAAAACTGCAGGATGAGTGAGAATGAGCATCAGGTGCATCTGTCAAATTCTCAAACAGCAGGATTCTATATCTGCTATAAGTCAGTCTACTGAACATAATTATAAATCCTTATAAATATCAGAAAAAATATAACTAATAGTAATTAATAGTTCCTGTGCACATTTTTGATATTTTATTTTTGGTTCCTGAAGGCTCTGGGCGAGGTGTTTTTTTTTTTCCTGTGGTCTTGAAGTGTTGTGGGAGTGGGGTGGCGGTGATATGTGGTATTTTGTTGACTGTTGTCAGGGTTTTAATCAGTCAGTGGATAAACCAGAAGCTATTTTAACGACGTGTACGCAAGACTGTTGACAGGGTGTAAGATAACAACGAGCATCACAACGCGATTTGCCCAGGGTGTACAATACGGCCCTTTGAATTCTTGAAAAATATAATAACAAAAAAAAAAGCAACACGCTGAGATATTTTTCTTTTCTTTCATTTCTCCATACTTGGCCGAAAGTATCGGTACATGGATGGCGTTTTGGCGGGTATTCCGGCTTTTGCAAGTGTGACGCTTAATTTGAGCGATTAAATATAATAAAATATCATTTGGTTTTAATATTTCAAGATTACAATAATCTTCCAATTTAGAACTATTTTAAAAAAAAGCAACTAACACAAAATAAAATACACTTCAATTAAATACTTATTATTTATTTTCCCAAGCCACATGGAGCCGCAGACCCCTGATCTAATCTAACAAAATCTAAATTTGTAATTTTCTAGTAAATTTTTGTGTAGTCTTTATGTGACTTTTGGTGTAGTAAAACATGATAAGAAGTACTTACACTAACAGTAATGGCGGCGCTCGGAGCTGACTCTATCGTTATAGGATGTAAACAGTGTTTTTAATAAGCTTCTTGTGCACTTTTTAAGTTATTAATGCCTCGTTTTAAATGTCAGGGCTCTCCAGATTCTAGTAAGGAGGTGTGGAGCTACTTTGAGCTGGATAACGGTGTAAAAAGTGTACATTTATCAGGGTAAATTATGCCCCGTATCTCCCAGTCTGAAGAGTGTTTGTTGGATAAACTGTTAAAATTTCTGGATCTCTGAAAGCTGTGGGAGAACGGAGGTGAGCTATTCATCAAAGGTAAGAACATTTTATCATGTTTTACTACAACAAAAGTCCATTTTACACCAGAGTTCTCCTTTAATATCACTGCTCTAATGAAACCTATCAGTATGAACTGGAACTGTGTTAGGAATATGTGGCATTTGGTAAGCAGAGGCTTCCTTTTGTAGTGTCCTGTAGGTCCAATCCCATTTCACCCCTTTACCCCTACCCCTCTGTTTAGTGTGTGCATGCCAAGGGGTAGGCCTAGTGGTGTCCCGATGCTTGTTAGGCAGGAATTGGTCTTATTCGCCCTTCAAACAGAGATTTTTCAGATTCAGCACACTTCAAACATAAGGGGTATGAAAATCACTGGTAAGAAACCCACAAATTTGTATTTTGTATTTTCATTGTTAAAAGTGATGATCAGCACTATATATTAATATAATTTAACGTGTAGTTTCAAATGTTTTATGGCAAAACTCTTCATACCAAAAGCATAAAAAAAAAGATCGCTAGTAGTTTGTCTCAGTAGTTAGCTAGCTAGCTAACTTCCCGGTTCCACCTTAAATAGTGCGGGGGATGGGGCTGAAGAATTTATGGTGGAACGGAAAAATAAAATAAAATAAAATAAAATAAAATAAAAGCAAATCAAAGCTAATTTCAGCTCCCCATCACATAGCGATGGACAATATGAAAAACAATTCTGCACCATCTCCCCCCTTTCTGAAGACATACAATAAAATATGCCCTTTAGTTAAATATTTAACTGTAGCAGCAGTTAGTTTACTTTACTTTAGCTCTCCTGGTGATGTATTGGGTGCTTTTGAAGAGTTTCCCAATTCTTAAAGAGAGGATTTCACCTGTTCCTCTTCTAACTCGATCCGAAAACAGTAGTAGTTCAGAGTCCAAAGCAGGAAGACTAACTAAATCTATAGTGTTGCTGCCCTAAACCCAGTGATTTCTAGGAATTACTGTGAGCTAGGAAGCAGCTGAAAATGAGATGGTGGGGGACAGTAAAGCATTTACCAGAAAAAAATTCTGCTTTGCAAAATGAAAAAGTGTAATGGGATGGAGTGCTAGTACAGACTAGTAGCTCTCCAGCCCAGAGGGTTGTTGAACCCAATTGCAGAACAGTTGATCTCAAAGAAGGTAAACCCAAGAAGAAAGGAAAAATAAAATAAATAAACACACAAACCGCTCCTCACGTGGGATCGAATCTGTGTCGTCAGGGTTGTGCTCCAGTACACTATCACTGCCCTGGCTAGTGAATTGAAACACAGCTGGGAAAAAAATGCCCTTATAAGGAGATAGGGAGCCCGAGAACGGGTGGAAAAATGAGAACGGGAGGACACTAAAGTCACGTCGAGCGCAACAGAGAGAGAGAGAGAGAGGGGAGGGATGTAAACAAAAGCTCACCAGAGAAGCATTTTATTTCATTATTTTTTATCATTATCGTTCACTGTAGTACAATCAAGCTCACGGATCAGATGTTTTATGTTTGCAAACCCTCCTAGTGCCGACCCCTGTCCTATTCTATCGGCAATACTTCACTACAACAGGAACTAGGCAAGCTGTGTGTTTGTCTGTTTTAGCAATGGGTGCAACTTAAGATGGGAGGAAGATAAAGGCGTCCATTAGAAAGGATGTCCACAAATATTTGGACAGTAATGCATCTTTGTATCTGGATATAGAGGCTGATTTTTGTGTCTGGCAACAATCTCTACTCCAGCTGTTTGTAAGTGGCAATAAAAGCTGGAGATAAGAGAATTTGCTGCAGTTATATCCAGACCTCAGATCAGGCCTGGGGTCAGCTCTGCAGAACCCGTGTTCAGACCCTGAGAAGCTGCTGAGACGACAGAAATGTGTCTGAACTGAGTGACTGAGCTCATGAATCCCAATCACACAGCCATGCTTTATTTATAGAGAGCCTGATCACTGACTGTACCCAATTACCCAGTTACCCACTCAGAGACCCTGCAGAAGGACTTTTTCTATAAAAATAAGAAACTCTTGAATTTCTCAAATGGGAGGTCGCTCCAGAAGTAATTAATTGAAATATTAAATTATGATTTGAAGGATACCTTCCAGGATATTTAATACATGGAGGTCACAGGTTTTATAAGTAGATTTTTAGTGGTTTGATTTGTATTTCTGAGAGCGAAAGAATTTTTTTTTTCATCATTGTGTATAAAGACTTCTTACAGGCTTCTGCCTATTCACTAGCTTCCTTCTGCCAGACCCAGGCTTCTGCCCGTTAACTGGCTTCTACCCAGACACAGACTTCTGCCCATTCACAGGATTCTACCCAGTCACAGACTTCTGCCCAGTCACAGGCTTCTACCCAGACACAGACTTCTACCCAGACACAGACTTCTACCCAGACACAGACTTCTACCCAGACACAGGCTTCTACCCAGACACAGGCTTCTACCCAGACACAGGCTTCTACCTAGACACAGGCTTCTACCCAGACACAGGCTTCTACCCAGACACAGGCTTCTACCCAGACACAGACTTCTACCCAGACACAGGCTTCTACCCAGACACAGGCTTCTACCTAGACACAGGCTTCTACCCAGACACAGACTTCTACCCAGACACAGACTTCTACCCAGACACAGGCTTCTACCCAGACACAGGATTCTACCCAGTCACAGGATTCTACCCAGTCACAGGCTTCTGCCCAGTCACAGGATTCTACCCAGTCACCGACTTCTGCCCATTCAAAGGCTTCTGCCCAGTCACAGGATTCTACCCAGTCACCGACTTTTGCCCAGTCACAGGCTTCTGCCCATTCACAGGCTTCTGCCAATTCTCTACAGGCTTCTGCCCATTAACTGGCTTCTGCCCAGACACAGACTTCTGCCCATTCACAGGCTTCTGCCCAGTAACAGGCATTTGCCCATTTACAGGCTTTTGCCCCGACACAGACTTCTGCCCAGACACAAGCTTCTGTCTATTCACAGGCTTCTTCCCAGACACAGGCTTCTGCCAGACATGGTTTGATTGGCCACCCACTGCATATGGATTTTGCAAATATCGTTAAAAATGATTGCACCAACTTGACTTGTTATTGATACAAGTAAAAAAATAAAAAAATAAAAAAAACCCTCTTACATATACTATACTACGCTATATTGAACCAATTGTTTGACTGACCTGGCTGAATAAATAATTACCAACTGTCTTACAGTACATAGCCAGTGGCCACTAGTTAGTTCAGATCTACAGTAACTTTGTAATCTCTATTATTATTACCCACCTTACATAAGAAGCTTTTTTTGACCTGAAATTTTATCAAGGGATTAATATATACAGTGCATCAAATTATGTACATTTCTTTTTAGACATTGATTTCATTAATATTTAATCCATTGCAATATTAATTTTGTATGCATTATATATATAGTTTATATTTCACACACCTCTTCTTTCTTTCCCAGCAGTAAAACAGTAAAATAGCAGAAGGACATACAGAAGGACAGTCTCTGGGATTTCAGATTAGGATCCTGACAGGCTGGCTTTGGTCCATTGGCACCGTCATGATTAAATGCTTTCCCCATCAAATCTTAAGTGGATATGAATTCAGATTTGTTTTGGTGACTGAAGAGCCATTATGCAGTTTGATAAACCTGATCTGCGCTGCCGGAGGGGGACTTGTCTTCAGCTGAGAGGACAGAAGATATCAGGAGAGTTAGGGAGCTGTAATGTTTCTCTCTCACAGCAGCTGCAGGACTGAACGTCTGACTATAAAAGCTATGAAATAAACAGATGCACTGAGCTCGGAGGTATCTGCTCAGGAGTGGCCAATTCATTATCCGCCCCTTCCTTTCCTTCAGCATACAGAAAATGCTTAGCATCATGCGTTCAGATAGAGCTATATATATAGCATAGAGGTTTACACCTACATAATAAGAACAAACAAGGGTGGATTGATTGTTTTGGACACTATAAAACTTTAGTTTTTAATGATAATTAATGAATACCTCGATTTCTAACAAAAACCTCAGCGACGCCATCACTGAACTGCAAATCAGATAGACATATATACATATAGCCTGCCTACTGGTGCCGGCTGCTACTGTCATGATGATACAGGCAGGGAGACGAGGAGACGGACGCAAGTGCAGGTAGGGAGATTTAATATATATATAAATAATATAAATAACAAAGAAACTAAACAAATAACAATATAAACAAACAGGGAGGTTAACAAACAAAGAACTAAACAGAGCTAAGAACATAAACAAGGAATAAACAAGAAACTAGAAACTACCAAGAATAACCGAGAAATAAACAAAATTAAACGGGGCAGGGATATATACAAGGGACACAACAAGAAGCGAAACACTAAGCAGGGAACTAGGGAGCGAGGAAATAAACAAGAAACAAACGAGACGATAAACACTGAACTAAGAGAGGCAAGGAACTAGAACTAGAGATACAAGAAAACGCTAGGAGGCAAAACAACACAGGAAGGTGCAAAGACCGACGAAGGACAAGAGACAAAGGAAGGCTTTATAGCACACAAGGGAAGAGGAAACACCTGGGGCTAGGGGGCGGAGCTACAAATTGACACAGGTGGAAAAGTACTGTGACAGGACACAGGGGCACAGGTCACGTGGGACACACACAGAGACATGAGACAAGGCCAGGACGTGACAGCTACGCTATGCAGAGTCTATGTATATATGTCTATGTCATTATCAGTACAGTGATGGTGGCGCTCGGAGCTGAAGCTACAGTTACTATAGGATGTAAACAGTGTTTTTTAATAAGCTTCTTCTGCAATTTTTAAGTTATTAATGCCTCTTTAATGCTACTTTGAGCTGGATAACGGTGTAAAAAGTGATTTATCAGGGTAAATTATGCCCCGTATTACCCAGTCTGAAGGGTGTTTGTTGGACAAACTGTTAAAATTTCTGTATCTCTGAACGCTGTGGGAGAACAGAGGTGTGCTATCCATCAAAGGTATACACTTTTTATCATGTTTTACTACAATAAAAATTACCCCAATTTTACACCAGAGTTCTGGTGTAAAGAACTGTGTTCTCTGGAATGAATGATGATGGAGCTCCATCCAATCATTTTGGATAGAATGAGTGAGTTGGGCAGGTGGGGATGAGGTGGGGTGATCATCTATTATCCTGACCTCATTAATGCTCTAAATGTCACAGAATTTAATCAAATCCTCACAGCATTGCTCAAAAATCTAGTAGAAAGTCATTTCAGGAGTTTAGAGAGAAGGATAAACTCTTTTAATACATTTTTAATGCATTTTTAATGCTGTTTTTGTATGCTTGCTTTAAAATCTGCTTATTATTTGCTATAATGTGGTTGTATTTAAGGTGCAGTGCTTTTTAATGAGAAAAATCTGGAGATTTAGGAGAAAATACTGCCAAGCAACAGGGCAGCGAGCACAGATGGCTCTTTATAATCACTGGCTTTGTCCTACCGCAAGGTGAAGTGGCGTCCGGTGGGTTTGGAGGCATTCGTTTGGATCTGAGCTGTTAACTTCTTTCATTAACTTCAGAAATCCAACCTGCTGATGCTTCCAGTCGTTGCGACATGTGTGGAAAAAAGAGATTCAGATCCATTAGCCTCCATAAAAGCTTGTGTTTTACAGGTGATGCGGTAGGCGGGTGGCTGCGCATCATAATTAGCTCCATTTATTAGTGCTTTAACACTTATTTGGGTGTTTCTTTACTCTTTTTTGTAGTTTGATTCTCTGGTCTTAATCAGGTACTGAGTTTATACACTCTGAGCATCGTCTCCTTGGTTTGGTTTCACACAAGAAAAATCACAAATGCAACACATGAGCATGTTCTTTCCTCTTATTGGTTAAATCTAGAGGTGGAGCAGGAAAGTAAATACAAAAAGAAGGTCCTATTTTTTGGACTAGTTTATATTTAGTGCAAATTTTAGTGCAGTTTAGCAAGTAGCAGCAGCAGAAATGGCATTAGTTAATAGCTGTAGTGATTATATGGGTAATAAATCATGTTAAACTGCACCTGAACAGCCATTTAGTTCAAATACGAGGAGCATATTTGATAGTCGAGTCGTATCGAGGTCAGATCATGTTCTGATCCACAATCAATCAATCTGAAGTTCGCTTGGGACTGAAAAGAGAACCACTGCAGTGGTTTTGCTCCAAACACGAGTGTGATTACTGTTTTCATAGCTACCAAAATGAACCACACCAAAAGTGCAAAATAGTGAAAAATGATGCCCAAGTCTCTTTTAACATTACAAGTCTTTTTTGATTGTTCACATTCATGCCAGGGCTGGTGGATGACAACAGCACCAAGCACATGTTTACAGCCAAACAGAGGCATGAAATCCAATCTAACCTTTCACATTCCTGTTAAATACCTAACATAAAAAGCTCTATTTATACCTGGCTACTTCAGTTTTAAATCTGCTTGCTGTGTAGAACTGAACATGCAATTTCACTCATTGCATGACAGTTATTACAAACTCTTTCCGAGCTTCAAGCTTAAAACCATCAGGATCTGCACTGTAAGCCTGGATAAGTTGCTAATACAGGATTCATATGACTAATTTTTAGGGCTGTCAACGTTAAAGCGTTCCAAATAAACTTGCGCTGTTAATTTGGAATGAGTAACGTGTTACTGTTTTTTTAATACAAGTTAATTAAGGCACCATGTTAGACCCTTACTTCCACCATAATCTGCCCCGCCCTCCAAAGCACTGATCTGTTTTTAGACTGAATGATTGAATGACGTGTTCGTACGGTGTCCAGCAGTAACACTCCGGTTTAAACTTCCAGCTCCGACCCGGTTAGAGAGCTTTGTTTTTCTCTTTCTCTCTCTCTCTCTCTCTCTCTCTCTCTCTCTCTCTCTCTCTCGCTCGTTTCTCCACCAAATAAAGAGCTTTAGGGCAAGAGGTAGTACACTCTGTCTCTCTCTGGCGGTATTCAACTATCTTATTCATTAATTCATACATTAACTAATGCAGCACTAATACACACTCCATGAGTTTAGCCTAAGCCGAAAACCTGTGTGCACGTCTAAGCGGTGTATTACGGTAGCCTCTCTCCTGCAGACACTGAAAATGGAACAGAAATGAGTTTTACAGCTAAATAAACATAATTTATCCAGATCTAATTAACTAATAAACACTAGAAATACAACTACAGCCTATCTGTAGATCAGTGTAACATTTTAGAAATATTTGTCCTATAAAATAAGCAAATCAAACGGTTATCAAATGATAAATGCTGAACATTGTGTAACATTGTTCGTTGTATTCAATATGTATGTTTCCAGTATTAACACTAAAAAATAAGACAAGAGTTTGGAGTCCTATAAAACAGGAAAATCAATGGGTTATTAGGGGTGTGACTCTCACGAGATCTCGTGAGATTCAAACGTGACTATATTTCTCGTCAAGCTTAATCCCTGTCTCGCGGGAAAAAAAAACAGTTTAGCGTGGATTTTGGGATCTGGCAACCCAGTAGTGATAGCAGCGAGTGTGGTGTCTGAGCAGTGAGAGCAGCTCTCAGCAGAAGAGGAAAATTCAGGTATTTGTATAGAAGATGCTTCTGCTACTTTTAAGTTGTATATCTGGCTGCATTTTGGCTCCAGTGGAAACAATAAACGGTAACAGAGTGACCAACAAGACACAAATCATATATAAATACTGTAAGTAAATCCTACACGTGACCGTTTCATAGGCAGCTGTACTAATCCCTTAGCTCTGTACTGTATTTAAAAACATGTTCTGTCTCTGTTTCACTTCAAGCATAGGCTTAATATGACTGGTTATGGTTATGAATAGTTAAATTACAAGAGATTTAGGAGAAAAAAAACACAAACAATAGGCTTAATATGACTGGTTGTGGTTTGCACTTATTGTTTGCACTATATAAGACCTAGAAAAGTTTTATTTTTTATTTTTATTATTATTTCTATTTCTTATAGAATCAATGTGTGAGAGAAACCAGTCTGTTAAGTTAGCGTTATATGATTTTGTCAAATAAAGCTCTAGTTTTCAAGCCATTTTTCATTTTTGACGTTTTATTTAAACTTTATTTATTTATTTCGTCTCGTCTCGTTCTCGTGAACCCAGTATCGCCCATCACACCCCTACTGTATATTGTTTCAAATTCATGCGTGATGTGCCCCCTTTTAACTTTGAGCACCTGCCCCTCCAAAGGTCTCTGCACGGCCCTGCTGTAGTGTTTGGCTGGATGTTAAAAGAAGGACAGAGATGCAGTTTTATGTCGCTTTATTGCCAACCTAAAGCACTGGTTGCTTTTTGCTGCAACCACGACGAAAAACTGCAAAAAGCTAGTGCTAAAAAAGCTAGTGCTAAAAAAGCTAGTGCTAACCAGCTAACTGCATCACTTACTCAGAACACTGACGCTCACAGGCAGCCTCTCTATCTCTCTCTCTCACACACACACACACACACACACACTCACACACACGTGCATGCTTTCCTGCCCTGCCTCTCATCCCTGAGATTTTTATACTCATCAAATTAAGTTCGAATTTAGAATTTCTCATAACCAAGCTGAGACATTTACAATCCTATTTATCATGCATTCTTTATTCCAACGCAGCCTACTTTGATTTTTATCTCCCCTCAAACATACAAGTATATACCATTATTTTAATTGACACCACTAATATACATTTAATTGCATTTTACATTTTTTTTTACATTCATTCTTTTATTTACATGTAAATATCCACTGACTGAAGAAAAACAATTGCAATTAATTTCAGTTAAACACAGAATTTAGTTGGGATTAATCAGATTAAATGTTTTAATCGATTGACACCACTACTCATTACATAATTATTATTTTTTAAATATAATATGTGCTATATTTGTGCTATATTTTTCCGTCACGTGTTTATAATTTGTAGCTCCGCCCTTTCCCCAGGTGTTCATTGTTTCATGTTAGTATAAATAGTACCTGTTAGTCTATGTTTGCTGTCGGTCTTTGCACCTTCCTCTGTCGTTTGTCTCGCCACGTTTGCTATAGTTTGTTCACGGTTTTCGTTGCGCTCCGTTTATCTCTTGATTATTTCTAGTTCCCTTTATTTAACGTTTATTTCCTGTCACGTTTATTTTCTGTTTGTTCCTTTGTTTATTTTGAACATATTTACGTATTTATCCTTGTATATATTCCCTAGCCCTGTTTAGTTATTATCTGTTTTTCTATTTATATTTACACAGGGTTTCTCTTACATAACTCAGAGGTGTTGCGTCACACCAGCATTGTTGTGAGAATCAGATCTAGGTGGGCTGACGCAAGTCCGGCGGAGCGGGGAACCCGTAGTGGAGGATTTTGGCAGTGCTGAGGGGAAGTGAGTCACGGGGAGGATGAACGGAGCTCTAAAACCGGCGGCTCCAGCCCTGCAGGTCTGAAACGGTGCAGGTCTGCAGTCCTGTGTGTCCGTTAGTCCTGTGTGTGGTCTACTGTTAGTGCGAGAGCGTGGGCGAGGGTTGGTACACTGACCTTGTTCCCAGTGATCTGCCATCTGACAGGAAGTAGCATCGGGCTGCATCCTACAGCATGAATGAGCCGATCTGGTTATGTCATATTTCCCCTTTTAGCTCATTTTTACACCTGCCATTCATTTCACTAGAATAGATCAGAGCTGTGGTCTCGGCGGGGGCTATACACTGATCTATAAAAATTCAATTTTAAACAGCCTTATTTCTTCATTGTTTGTGGAATAATTCTGTATAAAACCCTGAAAACATGAAAACAAATAAATATAATATTGAATATTAAATATCATATTGAAACATGAGTAACGAGGCTATTTTTTTAAATGTAAGGAGTAGAAAGTACCGATTACTGTGTAAAAAAATAAGGAGTAGAAGTAAAAATTCTAAAAATCTAAAAAATAAATACTCCACTAAAGTATAGATACCCAAAATAATAAAACTTTACACCTCTGTCTTCGATTTCCAAAGACTTTTGGAAACTGGAGAAAACTCCTACAGTAAGACGTATGGCTGACCCACATGGAAACAGCTTTAGCTTTAGCCTTTAGCTCAGCTAAAGCTCAGTGAAGAGAAGAATTAGAGGTCTGACAGGAAACTGTGAAGTGTAGTAATAAAGTCATTATTATTAAGATGAGAATAAAACAGCTTATATGGGTCACTCCACAATACTCCACAGATCTGAACAGGAGGTTTATATTCAGATTTGATTCTCTCTTTCACCTGGGACTTTATTTCCATTTCGTCTTCAAAAGATGTTGGTGAGATCAGATGGAGTTCATGCAGCATGTTATTACTCTGATTCTACATCTGAGACATCTGAAGCTGAAGCTCTTCTGATTTTACACTCACTATTTCTGCTATGATTCACTCTAATCCTGAGAGAAGTGAGGATCCACTGCCCTGATTCTCACCTCTACAGTTACCGAGCCGAGAGGGAGGACTGTAACACTCCCTCACCTCAGTAAAACTCAGGATTATTTATGATCTGAGTCTCAATTTTAAAAAGATAAAGGATTTTTTACATTACATTAAAAATCACCATCAGTACAATCAAATATAAAGTGTTTAAACTGTTATTCCACAGTTTAAACTACTTTATAATCCAACTGCTGCTGGAGTTTTTAAACAATGGCAATACTGTTAAGAAACAGTATTCTACCTACCAGCTCAAATACCCAAGTACCTATTTAAGTACCAGCCATGGCATCAATGAAGTGCCCATCTACCAATCTACCCATCCATTCCTCCATCCACATACTCACCTACCTACCCACCAAAGTATCAGCCTAAGTACCTACCTACCCATCCAATTACCTAAGTACCAGCCTAAGTCCCTATCTATCTGTCCAAGTTTTTCAATTTCCTACAGGATGAATGAAGTGCCCATCTACCAATCTACCCATCCATTCATTCATCCACATACTCACCTACCTACCCACCTACATATCAGCTTAAGTACCTACCTAAGTACCAGCCTCAGTACCTGCCTACCTGCCTAATGACCTACGTACCAGCCTCAGTACCTACCTACCTGCCCAAGTACCTAAATACCTTCTTAGGCACCAGCCTAAGTATCCACCCAAGTACATTCATTTCCTACAGGACCAGTAAAGTATCCATCCACCCATCTATCCATTCATCTCTCCATCCATCCACATACTCACCTACCTACCCTCCTAAGTACTATCATAAGTACCTACAGTACCTACCTAACTACCTGCCCAAGTACCTACCTATGCACCAGCCTAAGTACGTACCTACCTATCTACCCACCCTCCTAAGTACCTACATTTCCTATGGGATCAATAAATTGTCCATTCACCCACCTGTCCATCCATTCATCCATCCATCCACATACTCACCTACCTATCCACCCAAGTACCTACTTACCTACCTAAGTTCCTAAGTATCTACCTAAGAGTACCATAATTTCCTACGGCATCCATCCATCTATCCATCCATAGCAAACAAATCAAATCTCTCCATCCATCCATCTATCCATCCATCCATCCATTAAAAGCAAATAAATTAAGTCTCTCCACTCTCTACACTTTCTTCTTATAACTGTAGTGGATGAAAACCTTTTACGACCCATTTTTTCTGCAGAAATTTCATAATTGCACAAAACTTTTGTATAAGTTTGTACAGAAACCCGGCCATTGCTGGACCTGAAGGACCTGCTGTACCTTGGAGAGTGTATTTCCATTATTTGAACCTTTGATTAAAGGAAAGGGAAATGTACCTTTTCCTCTCTGAGAAGCCTATTGGGAAAAACAGCACTTCAGTTTTTTAGCTGAGCTGTTTATTAGGCTCTTTTATATCAGGATTTGAAGCAACATCAACACATTTGACACACTTTACTGGAATAATGCAGATCTCAGAGGCATTACAACTTTTTTTTTTACTGTTATTTTTCTTTAGATATTAAATTTAATTAAAAGCAGAAATAAGCAGAACGGACACTATACATGTACCTGTATGCCAAAAGTCATGGGACAAGACAATATAAACCGATCATCAAATGTTCCTACAGGGGAAGGCTTGGGGGCACCCACATCCACACCTATATAGGTTGTAAGGTGCTATCTTGTGAGGAAGGTTGAAATACTTTTGAACATGCTAATGGCAAGTTATACCTAGTTTTTATACACAGTGTCACCGTGTATCGTGACCAGCGGCATCTGGTCACAATTGTCCATGTGAACAGATTAATTAATTAATTATCTACCCAAGTACCAGCCTAAGTACATATCAATCTACCTACCGGCCAAATTACCTAATTACCTACCTAAGTACCAGCATAAGTACCTACTCTCCAGCTAAAGTACCCAAGTACCTACATACCTGCCCAAGTATCTACCTACCTGCCAACGTACCCAATTACCTACCTAAGTACCATCCTAAGTATCTACGTTCCCATCAATGTACCAAAGTACTTACCTATGTACAAGCCTAAGTACCAGCCTACCTACCTACCTATCTGTCCAAGTACCTAAGTAACTACCGACCTGCCAAAGTACCTAATTACTGACCTTAGTACCAGCCTAAGTACCTGCCTACCTACCTACCTTAGGTTCCCAAGTGCCTAAGTATCTACCTACATGCCAAAAGTACCTACCTCAGTACAAGCCTACCTACCCACCGAAGTACCTAAGAACCTACCTACCTACCTGCCAAAGTACCTGATTACCTACATAAGTACCAGCCTAAGTTCCTGCCTACCTACCTACCTTAGGTTCCCAAGTATCTAAGTATTTACCTACGTACCCAAGTACCTACCTCAGTACAAGCCTACCTACCCACCAAAGTACCTAAGAACCTACCTACTTACCTGGCAAAGTACCTAATTACCGATCTAAGTTCCTGCCTACCTACCTAACTTAGGTTCCCAAGTATCTAAGTATCTACCTACGTGCCAAAGTACCCAAGTACCTACCTCAGTACAAGCCTACCTACCCACCGAAGTAACTAAGAACCTACCTACCTACCTGCCAAAGTACCTAATTACCTACCTACCCAATTACCTTAATTTCCTATGGAATCAATAAAGTATTCATCCATCCATCCACACACTCACCTATCTACCCACTTAAGTACCATCTTCATGTAATGCAGGTGACCCCGCCCACATATTCCATAGATCAGTGCCGTGTTCTTTAGCGTCCATAGGTCATGCCAAAAGTCATGGGACCCCATCCTAGACCCTTTCTTTTGTACAGCTGTGGGTTAATTAATTGCGTTACTCAACATCAAAGCTAGAATCTGTGATTTTATCTCTTTTTAAAGCTGTAATCTGAAGAGTTCTGTACTCTACAGTCTGTTATATCTTTTCTGCTCGTGTTTTTTATCCTCTGAACGCACTTTTATTGCACGCCGGGCACACTCACCCTGGGGGGCCTTAAGTGTTTCTGACTTTTTGTCCTCTTTGCTCCAGTCTGTGAACTTCTCTCTCTCCAGCTCTCCTTCCTTTCCTCTGTTTTTTGGCTGATAATGAGAAATCCTGCTCTCCGCTCTGAGTACCCTTCATACCCCGCTGTGATCCTCTCTCTCTCCCTCTCTCTCTCTCTCTCTCTCTCTCTATCTGTCTTTTTATTTTTACTCTTTAAAATATACTTTATTCAAAACTTTAACACACACACACTCACACACACACACACACACACACACAATCTATACATTAAAACCTCCACACTCCTAATAAAAATGCATATATACTCTTATCTTCTTAAGATTTATAAAGGGTCCAAACATCCATCTGTCTGTCTGACGATAACTAGCTGTCTATCTATTGGTAACTTCTGTCTGTCTGTTGTTAACTGTCTGTCTGTAACTGTCTGTCTGTTGATGACTGTCTCTGTCAATAACTGTCTGTCAACAGCTGTCTATCTATTGGTAACTTCTGTCTGTCTTTCTGTGGTGACTGTGAGTTGATAACTGTCTGTCTGTTGATGACTGTCTCTGTCGATAACTGTCTGTCTGTTGATAACTGTCTTCGTCTGTTGCTTCTGCCCGTCTTTCTGTGGATAATTGTCTGTAATTGATAACTGTCTCTCTGTAACGGACTGTCTCTGTTGTTAACTGTCTTTCTGTAACTGTCTGTCTGTTGATGACTGTCTCTGTCGATAACTGTCTGTCTGTAACTTTCAGTCTGTTGATAAGTTTCTCTGTCGATAACTGTCTGTCTGTTGATAACTGTCTTCATCTGTTGCTTCGGTCTGTCTTTCTGTGGATATTTGTCTGTAATTGATAACTGTCTCTCTGTAATGGACTGTCTCTGTTGTTAACTGTCTTTCTGTAAGCGTCTGTCTGTTGATGACAGTCTCTGTCAATAACTGTCTGTGCCAATAACTGTCTGCCTGTCTGTCGACAGCTGTCTATCTATTGGTAACTTCTTTCTGTCTTTCAGTGGTGACTGTGTGTCGATAACTGTCTGTCTGTAACTGCCTGTCTGTTGATAACTGTCTGTATGTTGACTGTCTCTGTCCATAACTGTCTGTCTGTTGATAACTGTCTCTGTCTGTTTACAGCTGTCTATCTATTGGTAGCTTCTGTCTGTCTTTCTGTGGATAATTGTCTGTAATTGATAACTGTCTCTCTGTAAGTGACTGTCTTTGTCGATAACTGTCTGTCTGTAACTGTCTGTCTGTCTATTACAGTGGCAAGAAAAAAAAGTGATTATATTCCAGAGGTTTTCAATTTGGTAAAATCAAAGAAACATATATATATATGCATCTGTCGTTCTCTGTCTGTTTATCCAGTTTAGCTTATTATTTTTTTAACAGTTTTATTATATGACTTTGCACTGGTAATTTCTTTAGGAAAATATATATTTTTTATTTCAATCCAAGTACCTTAAATATTCTCTAGATTAATTTGTGTTCCTGCTTCATCCTCACAAGTATTATTATAAACCTCTCCTAAAATTTGAAGCTCTGTTAATTTTTTTTTTTTTGTATTATTTTCTTCATTCCCCAAAAGTGCAGCGTAAACTTTTGGCCCATTATTGACCACCATCCCTCAGAACACACTCCCACACTACCAACAAACTATTTCAATGAAAAGCTGAGGAGCACAAAAGTGCACTGTCTGTAAGCTGGAGTGGGCCTGAGATGCATGTGATGGTCAGGGCAGTAAAATTCGTTTTGGTGGGTTTCAGTAAAACCAAGGGTAAGAACTCAATCAGGATTCTGAGAGGAGGGGAAAAGGGGGCTTTTGTTTGTCTGTATGTTGTGATTTTAACCCCTAGAACCCTATAATTTTCAATCAATCAATCAATCAATCAATCAATCAATCCTTTATTTAAACTCTACATGCACTGACTGTGACCCTCATTTACAGTGCAGCTGATCTTTATACAGAAGAAAGGATTAAGAGCATGAATTTAAGACTAAGAGAAAACAAACGTAATCATAAGAATGATACAAAAAATTCAACTATTAAACAGTGAAACAGAGATAAATAAAATCTAAATAGATTAATATAAAACTATAAGAGAAAGTAACTATTATAATTCAATATAAAGACGACCCAACACCAGGAGGGTTATCCATCTGTCTCACTGTTTCATAGTTTCGTTTGTATTACAGACAGTTAACAAGAGACAGTCATCAACAGACAGACAGACAGAAGTTGGACAGACTGTTACAGATAGACAGTTTTTCACAGAAAGATAGACAGGAGTTTGACAGAGACAGTCATTAACACACAGGCAGTTACAGACAGACAGAATTTACCAATAGATAGACAGCTGTTGACCGACAGACAGTTATTGACAAGGACAGTTATCAACAGAGACAGTCATCAACAGACAGACAGTTACAGACAGAGACAGTCATCAACAGACAGACAGAAGTGACCAATAGATAGACAGCTGTCGACAGACAGACAAACAAACATTTATTGACAGAGACATTTATCAACAGACATACAGTTATAGACAGAGACAGTCATCAACAGACAGACAGTTAGAGACAGACAGTTACTGACAGAGACAGTCATCAACAGACAGACAGAAGTGACCAATAGATAGACAGCTGTCGACAGACAGACAGTTATTGACCAGGACAGTGATTAACAGAGACAGTTATCAACAGACAGACAGACAGAGTGACCAGTAGATAAACAGCTGTCGACAGACACAGAGTTATTGACAAGGACAGTTATCAACAGACAGACAGAAGTTACCAATAGATAGACAGCTGTCGACAGACACAGTCATTGACAAGGACAGCTATCAACAGAGACAGTCATCAACAGACAGATAGTTACAGACAAACAGACTGTTACAGACAGACAGTTATCCACAGAAAGACAGAGACAGGCATCAACAGACAGGCAATTACAGACAGACAGAAGTTACCAATAGATAAACAGCTGTCGACAGACAGACAGTTATTGACAAGGACCGTTATAAACAGAGACAGTCCTCAACAGACAGACAGTTATCAACAGAGACAGTCACCAACAGACAGACAGTTACAGACAGACAGTTAGACAGAAACTACCAATAGATAGACAGCTGTCGACAGACAGACAGACAAACAGTTATTGACAGAGAAAGTTATCAACAGACAGGCAGAAGTGACCAATAGATAGACAGCTGTCAACAGACAAACAGTAGTTGCCAATAGATAGACAGTTTTCAAAAGAAACAGTCATCAACAGACAGACAGTTACAGACAAACAGACTGTTACAGACAGACAGTTATCCACAGAAAGACAGAGACAGGCATCAACAGACAGGCAATTACAGACAGACAGAAGTTACCAATAGATAAACAGCTGTCGACAGACAGACAGTTATTGACAAGGACCGTTATAAACAGAGACAGTCCTCAACAGACAGACAGTTATCAACAGAGACAGTCACCAACAGACAGACAGTTACAGACAGACAGTTAGACAGAAGCTACCAATAGTTAGACAGCTATTGACAGACAGACAGACAAACAGTTATTGACAGAGAAAGTTATCAACAGACAGGCAGAAGTGACCAATAGATAGACAGCTGTCAACAGACAAACAGTAGTTGCCAATAGATAGACAGTTTTCAAAAGAAACAGTCATCAACAGACAGACAGAATTTACCAATTGATAGACAGTAGTGAACAGACAGACTAGCACATGCCTCCTCCGATACATGTAAAGTCAAACTCTGCCTCTTTTTGAACTGCTGCTGATGCAGCATTATAGCCGAGTAGCATCACAGCGCTAACACTCGGAGGAAAGTGCAGCGCAGCGACTCGGTTCTGATACAACAGCTCACAGATGCAGCCTTGTGCTGATCCACATCACCCTTAGAGTGATGAGGGGAAAGAGAAGAGCACCATCTACTGTACTGTACCCACCCAGAGAGAGCAAGACCAACTGTTCTCTTTCGGGGCTCCGGCAGCTGATGGCAAGCTGCATGACCGGGATTCGAACCGGCAATCTTCTGATCATAGCCCTAATGAAAAAAAGTAGATTAAAGTATACTAAGCATTATTATGCTATAGTGCACTAAAGTGTTCTTGTAGCCACATTATTATTAATCAGTATATTTAAAGAGTGATAAAATGAAATTACTATTGTTTGTGTACTTATTATACTTTAATTACAGTATAAAAATAGTACAAAAGTCTTACTTAAATTGTGCTAAGTGGACTTAACTGTACTAAAATGGAAGTATTTAAAATATATTTTAGTAACATTTAAACATTTAAACTACTTCATGTATGTAACCCCATATTTTAAATATGCTTAGAGTAAAATTATAATACATTTAATAATGAGTATTACTATAACTGTATCACTATTTATTATACACCAGGTATATTAGAAATATACTAAGACTTGATGTTAAATATATGTGATTTATTTACATTAGAGCACAAGTATGCTCCTTGTTCCTGTCTTTTGTAAGTAACACACTTCTAGTATACTTTGTTGTGTATAAAAATATATTTTAATATACTGTACTACAATTTTAGTGTGCTACAAATTTACTTTACTTTTGTTATATAACACTGTATACTATAATTTACTTATATTTATATTTTCCTAATTATAATTACAAAGCATTGAAATACTGTTATATTAACTGTTACATTAATGTAACACCTAATCATAATAATATATTAATAATAAGTAATATAATACAGGAAATTGACAAATCCTGCACCTAACAGCTGGGGTTATGCATAGGGCTCAGCCAGGATCTACTACTCACTCAACTAACAACAATAGCAAAACCACATAATAATATATTTTAAAAACATTTTACCAAAGTTAGATGATACATTGTACTTTAAGTGAACTACTGTAACAGTTGTTTTTAACACACTTTGCTAAAAATGTACAAAAGTATATTTGAAAATAAGTATTTTAGAAGTATATTGAATTACATTAAAAATTACATTAAACTACACCTGTACTTTATAGTAGTATATTTTTGTTTTAAATACAGTATATTGTACTTTTTAAAAAGTATGATCAAAGTTTACTTTCAAACATTTGAGGAAAGCATAATATTAATGTGCTTTTACTATATTTTAGATAAGTAAAGAAATATATGTTAATATATTTACAGCATACTTAGACATTTCTCAATATGTTTTAAGGAAGTGGCAGCGCTTAGACTGCTGGATCACATCACTGTTAATCTTAAAAAGAATCGCACTTATTTGTTTTTCTTATCTATTTTACTTTAGCAGCTCTTGTGGAGTTCCACAGGGTTCAGTGTTGGGACCTATAAAACTGATAATAAATGGAAATAGGGGCTTATATTCAGGGTTTAATGGGTCAATCGTGGTTTTATCTTTCGACTGAACTCTGCTGAGGCTCTGACTGAGCTGCTTCTTTATGTTTCATGTTTGCTTTGTTTACTCTGTGACTCATTTTCAATGGAATAAAAACAATAAAAAATAAAAACCCTGCAGAATAAATGGGCCCTGTGTTGCAGGAGATACGGATCTCTGCGGGTCTGCAGGCCGGGGAGTTTCGTAATCCAGATCTGGGCAGAGAGGAGCTGATGATGTTTGGGGTTGATATGAGTTTACTTGGTCTTCTGAGGGGAAGCTTTTCCGGCTCGAGCTTTTGTTTGCATCTTTCATGGCCACGAGAGGTTCGTAAGACATTAATGCAGCATCATCATCATCATCCTGCACAGACATGCGTTACATGATCCTGATATGAACCCTGAACCTTCTGCTGTTGTGATTAACACTGAAGAGCCTGTTTATAAAAAGACGAGAAGAGGAAGAAAGTAATTATGTATACAAACAAAGCACTAAAATTATGCTAGATGTTGTCCTTTTGTTGAACCACAAATGATCCAATTGTAAAGGAATACTAAAGTGATCTATCAGACTATGAAGGAACACATAAGGAATCATATAGTAACTTAAAAACAGTGTTAAACAAACCAAAATACTCTGTGAAGAAGCTTTTAGATGCTCTTATCTGGGGAGCTGTTCTTGCTGTTTTGCTGTTTTTCAGAATCATTGCTTGATGTGAATCATGCCTCACACAAAAGATCAAGCTCTCAGAAGACCTACGTTCAAGAATTGTTGACTTGCATGAAGCTGGAAAGGGTTACAAAAGTATCTCTAAAATCCTTGATGTTCATGTGTCCACGATAAGACAGAGGATCTACAAATGGAGAAAGTTCAGCACTTTTGCTTCTCTCTAGGCGTGGTAAAGTCCTGTAAAGATGACTGTAAGAGCACAGCACAGAACGATCAATGAGGTGAGGAAGAATCCTCAAAGAGTGTCAGCTAAAGACTTACAGAAATCTCTGGAACATGCTGATATTTTTGTTGACAAATCTACAGTAAGGAAAACATTCAACAAGAATGGAGTTCATGGGAGGACACCATGGAGGAAGCCACTGCTGTCCAAAAAAAACATTGCTGCACGTTTGAAGTTTGCAAAAAAAGAGCACCTGGATGTTCCACTACAGCACTACTGGCTAAATATACTGTGGACGGATGAAAACAGAATGGAGTTGTTTGGAAGGAACACACACAGCGCTATGTGTGGAGAAAAAAAAGGAACAGCACACCATCATCAAAACCTTATTGCAACTGTGAAACATGGTGGAGGGGGCATCATGGTTTGGGGCTGCTTTGCTTTGCTGCCTCAGGGTCTGAATGGATTTTGCCATCATCAACAAAAAAAAATGAATTCCCAAGTTTACCAAGACATTTTGCAGGAAAACTTAAGATCATCTGTCCTCCAACTGAAGCTCAACAGAGGATGGATGATGCAACAGGACAACGACCCAAAACATAGAAGTAAATCAACAACCGAACGACTTCAACAGAAGAAAATAAACACAGCGCCTTCTGGAGAGTCCTGACCTCCTGAACCCAATTGAGATTCTGTGGCATCATGACCTCAAGAGAGCGATTCACACCAGATATCCCATAATATTATAGCTGAACTGAAACAGTTTAGTGAAGAGGAATGATCCAGAATTCCTCCTGACTGTTCTGCAGGTCTGATCTGCAGCTACAGGAAACGATTGGTTGAGGTTTTTGCTGCTAAAGGAGGATCAACCAGTTATTAAATCCAAAGATTCACATACTTTTTCCTCCCTTACTGTGAATGTTAACATGTTGTGTTCAATTCTTGAAATGGTTCAGATTGACTGAATTTCTTAAAGTAATTTTTCCTTTACTTAGTTGATTAGTTCTTGCCTTGCCAATTAATACACTATGTACTATATACAGTACAGACCAAAAGTTCGGACACACCTTCTCTTTTTCAATGCGTTTTCTTTATTTTCATGACTATTTACATTGTAGATTCTCACTGAAGCATCAAAACTATGAATGAACACATGTGGAGTTTTATGTACTTAACAAAAAATGAGCTGAACCTCCACAGTCACCGGACCTGAACCCAATCCAGATTTGAGGTTTGGGGTGAGCTGGAGCACAGAGTGAAGAAGACAAAGGAGCAACAAGTGCTAATAAACACCTCTGGGAACTCCTTCCTTCAAGACTGTTGGAAAACTTTTCATTTCAGGTGGCCACCTCTTTTAGAGAAGCTCATTGAGAGAATGATGCCAAGAGTGTGCAAAGCAGTAATCAGAGCAAAGGGGAGCTATTTTATATTTTGAAGAAACTAGAATATAAAACGTTTTTTTTTTTGTCATTTCACCTTTTTTTTCATTAAGTACATAAAACTCCACATGTGTTCATTCATAGTTTTGATGCTTCAGTGAGAATCTACAATTTAAATAGTCATGAAAATAAAGAAAACGCACTGAAACAGAGAAGGTGTGTTTAAACTTTTGGCCTGTACTGTATATAGTTCTTCTCACTCATTCTAAATACCTTAATTTTTGAAGATTTAAAGATTTGGCTTAGGATGTCCACACTGTAGGTGTATATTAAGTGGCTCTGCTCATGATTTACATAAGTTTTCATGCTCTACAGAACACTGGCAGAGGGGTCCGCTAGGAGCCATCTGTCCCTGCTGTCCTGAAACTGAATTGCTCATGTTTAAGTGGGTCCATGCGCTCAGATTTAACCTGAAATTCAGGCATTTTGATGCATGACTGAATGCGGCTCAGCCAAGTTTACTGCGCTCTCTTTTTCAGGCCGGACATGAATGAAGGGCATTCTGCTCAGACGCTACGTCTGCACCGGCCAAGGGCACGGCTCTTCATTACAGCTCACCCCCAGAAAAACACGACGCAAGCCATTAACTCCCCCAATTAGCCAAAAGCAATTTCGGAGGAAGCTCAGGAAGGTGAAGGAGGGACGGGAGGAGAGGCGTCGCCCGGCCGCAGTGTAGCGGAGGCAGCGTGCCGAATACAGCACGAGGAATTACGGCGCTACGGGATTCATGCCACTCGGTTTCACGCCATTCTCTTCATAAATCACGCAGTCCGGCGCTGTTGATGAAATGACTTTTTGTAAGATACAGGACTATTAATCATTTTCAAGCCCTTGAACAGGATGCAATTCCGTTCCAATCAGTTTCCCAACATGGAAAACGAGAAAAAAAGGCTGATCTGTCCTTTATTTTCTCCTCCCTTTTATTTTTAACCAGAAATATCACCTGTTTCTAAATCAAATTTAGAAATAGTTTCACAGTATTTTAAGGGAGGCACTCATAAGATGAAAGCCAATATAATATAGACAAAGATTCTCCAAATCTCTGCTGGATTTTCTCAGTCAGCTTTATGAGGTAGAGTCACCTGAAATCCAGGCTTTCAGTTAACAGCTGTGCTGAACTAATCAAGAGTTAATTAGGCTACTTGAATTTCTTGTCTCTTAATAAAGTGTTTGAGAGCATCAGTTAATGTAAAGAAGGGAAGAGGTAGAGTTACAGGTATACAGTGAACAGTGAATATTTGAGTAATGTTTGAATCCAGATTAGGAGAAGCAACAACTACTCAACTAAGTAAAGAAAGAAATTACTTTAAGACGAAAAGAAGGTAAATTCAGGTGAGGTTAATCTGAAACTCAAATTTGAACGTATCAATTGCAATCAAAAATGTTATGGTGAAACCGGCACTCATCAGGAACGCCCCCCGAAAAGGATAGAAGTGGCCAGTTGAAAAAGGGAGAAAATATTAATATATGGGAGAATCCTGCAAGTCGCAGGAGAGGTGGGATGTCTGGAGAAGGAAATTAGTCATTTTTGATCATTTCTATTGGTCCTTTTCTCATAAAATTTGCACGTAATATAAAAAAGATACCAAGATATCCTTCTATCTAAAAATATCGGGACTTACACTTAGATTTACCCCAGCCCCCTCGCCCCCCCCCGGGTCCTGTGTGTTTTTAATCTGGGCTTGTCTGTGGTTGTGTACACATGTCTTCTATAAGGCTGATTTTGGTGGTCAGTTGGATGTAATGGCTCTGGAGGGTCTCTGGATAAGCTGTCGGGTCACCGAACACACAATAACCACACACGCCATTTTCCATTTGTCTGCTTAATCGCACTGACCCGGCCCTGAATGAGTCTGTGCACTGGGATTGTTTCTGTTAAGGCGGTTCAGAAGTTCGCTGGTTATTTCCTTCTTTTTCATAGAATTCCAGTCTCATGTAATTTCTCAGAAATAATGAATGATGCACTTCACCTTCTGGCCTTTACTGTGCTGCACTGTAAAAAGTGAAGCATGGAGCTGTTCATTCAAGCTAATAAATATGATTGAACACATAGTACAATTATTGACTTTATTGTGAAACTCAACCTTATTGAATTTTGATGTGTCAATTTTGATTCAGACTAAATTAATTACAATTCTGAAGGAAATAAACCAAATGTTTTGGTTCCACTGAAATCATACTCGAAGAAAAGAGATAAGGATGTAATATTTTTAATTTGAATCAAACATGAATTGCGCATGCGCACTGTGGAGCACGGGAGAAGTTGTAGAGAAGTGCTTCAGAGCACTGAGGGAGAGAGGGAGAAAGTGCCTGAACGCGCTCGCGAGATAGCAACGCATGCTTATGGTATTGTGGCGTCGGGACTGGAGGGGGGGCGGAAGGAATTATGGGAGCTCACCCTGTTGGGGAAGTGGGTGTTTTTCTGCGTGTTTATGTTACTGTTTATCCCAGAGTTTTATGTCATGTTTTATTATCACTGTTCTAGTATTATTCATGTAGTTATCAGTTATGTGGTTGTTTTGTGCCTCACCCTTTGTGTGTTTTCTGTGTGTGGGAGTGGGGTTAGCTGCGTTGGAGCTGTAGTTAGTTTCACTTTCAAAAGTGGAATCCCATGTAAATCCAGCTCTTAGTGTCCTCCTCAGAGCAAAATAAAAAGAACAAGAGAGCACTGAAACGAATCTCGCTGGTAATCCGTCCTCTTCCACGCCACAGTAACTTCTGGAACTTCTGAATATGCTGCCATGTTTTTTTTTTTAAGTTCGGTTCAATTTAAATGTATTAGTTTGGTTCCGAAACTGAAATGTAAAGAATTTAACTTGGATCAAGGTGAATAATTAATATTGGGTCGAGTGAAGTAATATGGTTTATGTCAAAATAAAATAATCAGGTTGTAACAATTGACTTTATTTAGATTGAGTGAAGTCAAATAGTTTAGATGCAACAAATGGACATCAATTTTTTTAATTTGAGCAGGGCTACACTTTTTACAGTGTGCTCTGTCCAGCAGCCCACACATTGATTTTTATACAGCAAATCTATAAATGCATGGCTAAACACATTAATTACAGTAGGAGTGTAACAGTACGTGTATTCTTTGCAAACCATCACGGTACGGGGGGGGGGGGGGGGGGGTCACGTTTCAGTTCGCGCAAACTCACACAGAATACACGGTACACAGTTTACAAGAGACTTGTGGAACCAAAGAATTTAACCCAGAAAGTGTAGCTGTAGCACTGTTGCTATTAGCAAGTAGTCTGCGCTAAGAAGTTTGGGAAAACTAAAGGAGGAAACTAATGTTCAGTGTGAGCGCAGGGTTAGGCGCTCGTTATCTCTCTCCTTCTCTCTCTCTCTGCGATATTATAATACAATATGAAATTAGCTATTCTGCCGGATCCAAACCACATTACGCTATTATTACGTCCCCTCACAATAATACTCAAAAATAATCATGATTTGACACCACTAATATAATTTAAGAAAGCATCACACTGAAGATCATTACAACTAAAGGACAAAAGGAAAATGAACGACAATCTTAAAAACCATCATAACTATGAAGAACAGAAGAAGAGGAAACACTCAGAGAGCATCAAACAGAAGGTCAAATAAAGAGACTACAGAAAAGAAGAAAAGTGCTTGCTTGGAGGGCATCACACTAAAGGACAAGACGAGGACATGTCTGGAAAGCATCACACTAAAGGACAAATTGAGAGGAAATGCCCAGGATATTATAAACACCCAAGGACAGATGGAGAGGAAACATTAAGATAGCATCACACTGAAGTACAAAGGAAGTGGACACACCTGTGGACCATCTGAAGAAGATTACAACCAAAAGACAAAGGGATCACAGTCTATGACAGAAGGAAAGAACATGCTTACAGAGCATCACACTTAAAGACAGAGTTTCAAGCATCATCTTCAGCAATGCAAGATCTGTGTGTGGTTTATTTTTCTGCTTTTATAAAAAAAAACTGTGTCTCTTTAAGTTTGGATCAAAAATGAGAGTTTCCTTGGTGGTAAATGTAGTGAAGAGGTAGAGTTACAGGTATACAGTGAATAGCTATATTTGAGTAATGTTCTAATCCAGATTATGAAAAGCAACTACTTAACTACCTAACTAAACAAAGAAAAAAAAAAGATTTTAAGGGTAAACAAAGGTAAATTCAGGAAAGTTTGAAAAATTGGAAAGTATCAAGTGCGGTCAAAAATGTTATGGTGAAACTGGCACTCATCAGGAACGCCCCCGAAAAGGATAGAAGAAGTAGCCAGTTGAAAAAAAAAACTTGATATACAGTATAATGGGTGTAATTTCCTGAATAATGTAGAGCATTTGCAGGAATCAGGGAGACAATATTAATATATGGGGAAATCCTGCAGATCACAGGAGATCACTGTAGAAGGAAATTAGTCATTTTTGATCATTTCTATTGGTCCTTTTCTCATAAAATTTGGATGCAATATAAAAGATACCAAGATACCCTATCTATCTGTTTTTGTGTAATCTGGGCTTGTCTGTGGTTGTGTACACATGTCTTCTATAAGGCTGATTTTGGTGGTCAGTTGAATGTAAAAATGACAGTTTCCTTGGTGGTAAATGTGTTTTCTTTACTAAAGTCTTTGTTCCCCCTCTTTTTTCCTGGACAAAAAAAAAAAAAACATTTCACTCCTCCATCTGCAGTTGCGTTTGTAAGGCGGTGAAACTGTAGAGTGAAAGCTGAAGGTGGTTTGATTGGCTCTGATTGGGTTTTGATTGACAGCTGAAAGCAATAAGAAGAGAAGAAAAGTCGCAGCGACGCTCGGTTAAGTGTTGCCGAATGTTGCCGAGTCCCGTGGCCGTCGGCCTCAGAAGAAATCTCTGTGGGTTCGGAGGATAAATGTGGTCGGAGTTTCTCTAACCACACAAAATCCCTTTTCCTGCTCAGTTGAGAAAGCTGAGCCACAAGACATCCCAATTTAAGGTCTGCTGAACTGTGAGAAACCTTCACCCATTTATCAACCCTAAGGACACTGGGAGAGAAAGAAGAAACAGTTTAATATAAAAAAAAAACAGTGTTGAAAAAAATTTGCTAATGCAGCATTTTAAATGCATTGCTCATTGGTAGCACAAAAAAAAAAAAAAAAAACATTCTGCAAGGCCATGGCCAAGGGAGCATCATACTGAAGGCTGCAGTAAGAGGAAATATTCAGAGTGTATCACACTAAAGGACAGAAAGAGAGGAAACTCTCAGAGAGCATCACACTTAAAATCAAGCCAAAAGACCATTACAACTAAGGAAATAGGAAAGAAACATGCATAAAGAACATCACACTGAAGGACAAAAGGATATGAAACACCCAGAGAGAGAATCATACAGAATGGTAAATAAAGAAGACAAGGCTAAAAAGGACCACACTACAGGGCAGAAAGGAAAGAACATGCCTAGAGGCCATCACACTAATGGACAGAGGGAGAAACATCACACTGAAGGCCATTACATCTAGGAAGCAACATGAAGAAAGATTGAAGATCATCACACACAAGCATCCTACTACAGGACAAGCCTAGAAAGCATCACACTGAAGGACAGATTGAGTGGAAATGGCCAGAGATAAATCATCACACTCAAGGACAAAAGAAGAGAGAACAACCAGAGAGTATCATACAGTGGAGCAAATAAAGGGGACATAAAGAGGGCTCACACTACAAGACAGAGGGAAATAATGTGCTCAGAGAGCATCGCACTAAATCACAGGAATGGGACACCCCCTAAGAAGCTACAGGACTACAGCCCTACTACAGGACATGGCCAGAGAGCATCACATTGAATGGAATTGAATGGAAATGCCCAGAGATAAATAATCACACTCAAGGACAAAAGGAGATAAAACATCCAGAGCGCATCAGTGAGGAAGCACAAAGGGATCACACACCGATGGACAAACGAAGAGGACACACTTAATGATAATCACACTAAAGGACAGAAGAAAAGAACATGCTAAGACTGAATGAGACCGCGGGAATGGAAACACCCACAGAGCATCACACTGATAGACAGAGACAGGAAATGCCTAGAGAGCATAGCATGCTGGGAATAAAGAAGAGAGACACCAGAGAGCATCATACATACAACAAGGGCAAATAAAGGGGACATGTCCAAAGGGGCTCACACTACAGGATAGAGAGAAATAATATGCTCAGAGAGCATCACACTGAATTACAGGAAGGGGACACTCTTAGAAGCATCCTACTACAGGACATGCCTGGAGAGCACCACACTGAAGGACAGATTGAAAGGAAACGCCCAGAGATAAATCAACACCCAAGGATGGATGGATGGAGAGAAGGCATGACACAAATATGGACAATAGAAGAGAACACATAAGGATCATCACACTGACATCCAGAGAGCATCACACAAATCTCACAAAGCATATCACACTCGCTTAGTGGGCTTCACCCAGATGGACAGAGGAAAAACAAACCTCCAGAGGGCATCATGTTGGAAGACAGAAAAAAAGAACATCACACTGAAGGACAGAGGAAGAGGACGTGTCTAAATAGCATCATACTGATTGATAAATGGAAAGAAAAGCAAGAAAACTCTTTTCACCAAAGACATATGAAACTTTTAAAGTTTATTATAGAGTTTGAAGTTCTGCACCAGTGTGATGAACCCACCCTGACGTCGGGGACATGATGTCCCTGTGTGGATGCTGGACAGGTTGTGTGGAACAGGTTGCAAGGTGTGTTGGGGGCTGGAATGGAGGGTAAGTGTCTTTCTGTGGGAGTGTTTACGTAGTTCTCTCCTCCACTCATCTGTTCTTTTTCTCTTCCGCCACAAACTCTACCCTCCTGTTCCTGCGTTCGTGACTCCACCATATGCTACTCTCGCTCGCTCTTTCACAAATTCACTTTTCTCTGGTGTGTACATCCCTAAATTAGAAAAAAAAATCATTAATACCTGAAATGTATTTCTCTGAAGTAATTAAACATAATCAGTCCTGTTTAAAACTTTAAGAAATATTTCCTAACTTTAAAAAACATTTTTACTGCCTTCACTTCTGCCTCTGCAGCGCCCTCGCAGGTTTAACTGTGCTATTGGTGAGGATGATGCACTCACAATATGCATTCACAATATGCAAATCAATCAATCAATGAAACATCTGTCTCACCGCCATCAGAGACACACTGCTCAGCCCAATTAGCTCTTCCCTCTGCCCCACCCCTAAACCCATACATCATCCAGTGCTCCTCCCATATTTTTTTTTTTTTTTTTTTTTTTTTTAGCATTTTTCAAATTTAAGGGTGGAGGTTGGGGTCAGCTAAAATCAGGGTCATGCACGCATGACAGAAAATAAAAAGTAAAAATAAAAATAAAGTGTTTAAGCTGGAAATGGACATATGATTTATGTGTAGTCTGAAGACTTATAAATATGCTAAATAGTCAAAAGATTAAAGTGCTAAAAAGGCACAGTATTCTGATAATGAGCGATATACAGTTGCAAGAAAACGTATTTGAACTCTGCATAAATTGGTCATTAAATGTGTTCTGATCTCCATCTAAGTCACAATAATAGACAAACACAGTCTGCTTAAACTAATACCACACAAAAAAATATATGTCTGCATGGTTTTATTGAACACATGTTAACATTCACAGTGAGGGAAAAAGTATGAAAACTTTTGGATTTAATTACTGGTTGACCCTCCTTTTTTTAAGTCTTCAGCTGACACCCTTTGAGGATTCTTCCTCACCTCATTGATCATTCTGCGCTGTGCTCTTACAGTCACCTTTACAGGACTTTACCACGTCTAGGGAGAGTAGCAACAGTGCTGAACTTTCTCCATTTGTAGAGCGTCTGTCTTACCGTGGACACATGAACATCAAGACTTTTAGAGACACTTTTGTAACCCTTTCCAGCTTCATGCAAATCAACAATTTTTGAATGTAGGTCTTCTGAGAGCTCTTTTGCCACATCAAGCAATGCTGCTTCTTAAGAACAGCAAACTCAAAACTGGTGTGTTTTTTTTTATATAGCACAGGGCAGCTTTAACCAACACAACCTGCAGACTGTTTTTGTCTATTGTTGTAATTTAGATGAAGATCCGAACACATCTAATGACCAATTTATGCAGAAATCCGAGTATAATCCGAAAGGCTTCACATACTTTTTCTATAGTTCTGCGAATTATAGACTGTTAACACAGCAGTTACCTCAAAAATAGACCTAAATTGAAAATAAACTCGAGTAAATTCGAGTATCAGTTGAAGACAGGCGTCTCTACAGTTGTATAAAGTGGTGTAAGAGCTTCATTCCAGCTATAAAGCGTCCTATCTGTGCAACCTTTCCTCACTGGAGAGCGCTATTACCCATATCAGCAAATTCTATTTTATCTCTCTGGAAGGCAATTTCCGCCTTTTGTAGCCTCAGCAGCCGCCCTGAATACCACGGCACTCTATACGAGCTGTAATGAGGACCTGAAGAGCGTGTAATGTTCACTTATACAGCAGGATCAATATCAATTTAATGTGTCTTTGGTGTCGCAGAGTTTGGTGTTGTTTTATTTCTTGTAAACACTGTGTAACAATACAATTTATAGAAGAAGATTTTTATGAATGAACACATTAGAGCCTATCTTACACACTGAGCAAGCCGTGCCATGATGCTCATTGCTATCTTACACCCACCAATGATGATACAATCACAATATGCAAATCAATTAATCAATCAATCAATCAATCAATCAAACATCTGTGTCCCACTGCCATTAAATACACATTGCTCATCCCAGTTAGCTCTCCCTTCTGCCCCTCCCCTAAACCCATACATCACCCAGTGACCCTCCCATTTTTTTTTTTTTTTTTCAAATTCAAGCTGAGGGTGAAAACATCTCAAATTAGGGTAATGCACACCTGACAGAAAATAAGACGTGAAAATAAAAAAATTGATTAAGCTGAAAATGGACATATGATTTCTGTGTAGTCGGAAGACTTATAAATATGATAAATTGTCAAAAGATATGAAAAACTTAATCTTACAGCCTTTGAAAGGCGCATCTTGATGTTCATCACTATCTTACACCTCACCAACAGTCTATATTCACATCTTCCACCTGAGTCGCTTAAAAAACCAACAGTGCTTGTGAATATATCTACGCTCATGAGCGTGGTGGTCTGGAAATGAGGTGTGTTCAGGTAAATTTCTGGCATCTGGTATTGCTATCTTGGCAACAGAAAACACAGGTGCACCACTGATTCAGCTATGTTGTTCATTGCTATCATGGCAGTGAATTGTCTACACAGGTGCACATGCACACGCAGCAGTGCACAAACCCATAGTGCATGCCTGTTCCTCCGCCATAAAAATAGCAATCCACCAAAGTCAAAGCACAACTGAACTCTTAAAGGGAATGATAATCAAATGACACGGTGATTTATTTCATTTATTTCACGTTACGCCCAAAATGAACCACACTCATGATTCATTTTCGTTTTGAGCTGTGCAATGTTTACTTTTCCCGTTGTTATGACAGCAAAGACACACTGACATGCTCTAATGCAAGCTGCAGTTTTTTCTTCCAAAAACGTACGTTGGCCTAATGATTTAAATAATTTAGGCATTTAAAATGTTCGTTTAGCCATTTCTTTCATAAAATCTAAATCTATTTAAACATGTTTAAAAATTCTATGTTTATATTAAATCAATGAGGTAATTTCTCTCAAATTAAAGTGGGAGTCCGTATTATATTGTTTCTAAACTGAAAGCAGAAGTATTTCTGAGTGAAGAAGAATATGGATAATATATTGTGTTTAATTGTATCAGTGTGCTGAAACCACCATCCCTGCTAAGTCTGCTAATATATAATATATTCATTCTAAAAACTGGGGTGTCGGGTCTCTTTTTGCGGGAGTTCTTCTTCTGGCCACGTCACTAAAAGAGCATCCGGCTCACACTGTCACCACGTATCGACTCTTTGGCGATTCGTTTTCCGCGCTACAACTGTACGCTCTTGTTGCTTATCGACTCTTTGGCTTGTTTTCCGTGCTACAACTGTACGCTCTTGTCGCTTATCGACTCTTTGGCTCGTTTTCCGTGCTACAAATGTACATACTCCTGACGTTTATCGATTTTTTGGCTCGTTTTCCACGCTACAACTGTACACTTTTGCCACTTATCGACTCTTTGGCTTGTTTTCTGCACTACAACTCCACACTCTCTTTACATACTTAGGTCATACGTACAACCTCTAAAAGAGCATCCGGCTCACAATCCTGCCGCATATTGACTCTTTGGCTCGTTTTCCGCACTACAACTGTGCACTCTCGCTGCTTATTGACCCTTTGGCTCGTTTTCCGCACTACAACTGTGCACTCTCGCCGCTTATCGACCCTTTGGCTCGTTTTCCGCACTACAACTGTAAACTCTCGCTGCTTATTGACTCTTTGGCCTGTTTTCTGCACTACAACTGCACACTCTCGCTGCTTATCAACTCTTTGGCTCGTTTTCCGTGCTACAACTGTATGCTCTTGTCACTTATCGACTCTTTGGCTCGTTTTCCGTGCCCCAAATATACACACTCCTGCCGTTTATCGATTTTTTGGCTCGTTTACCGTGCTACAACTGTAAACTTTCGCCACTTATCGACTCTTTGGCTAGTTTTCCGTGCTACAACTGTACGCTCTTGTCGCTTATCGACTTTTTGGCTTGTTTTCCGTGCTACAAATATACACACTCCTGCCGTTTATCGATTTTTTGTCTCGTTTACCATGCTACAACTGTAAACTTTCGCCACTTATTGACTCTTTGGATCGTTGTCCGCGCTACAACTGTACACTTTTGCCACTTATTGACTCTTTGGCTCGTTGTCCGTGCTACAACTGTACATTCTCGCCGCTTATCGACTCTGTTTTTGTCGCTACAAATTCACAGCAGCTGGTGAAGCAGTGGAGACTTAATTTACCAATAGTAAAACCAGAGTGTATACTTAAAGTGAAGTTTCTGACTGAGCACTCTCTCTCTCTCTGACTAAACATAAACCTATCAGCTTTAACATAAAATAAAAAATGTAAAATATAACTAATTTAAATAATTTTAGAAATCAAAATCTATCTTTGAAATAGACAAGAACTGTCACCATGAACAATTCAACATGTCAGCAGTTCTAGGTCAAACAGGTTTTCATCAAATGCCAGTTTTTACTACAAATGAGAGCGAGAGAAAGAAAGAGAAGCGTTGAGAGATTGTTTTTTCTTCAGAGTTTTACACAGAACTGAGAAGCTATCTGGATGATGGTGTATAAGATGACACTCAGAACACACACCTTATCACACACTCACACACACAAAATGCATCAAAGCAAAGCTATCTCTGCAGGATAACACCTCCCATCAGCGCTGCTTTTGCATAAACACCTGACCTGTTATCATCTGTTATTATCAGCACACAGTACAGCCTTAAACATGTCAAAATAAACACATGCACACAAAGACTCACACTGCTTTCAGTCACATGACCTTTGGGTAGATTGGAATAAACACTGTATAATTTAATTGTAGTTTTATGGGGAAATTAGATGCAGATCAAATTGTAACCTGTGAATTGTGTGATTGAAGCTCAGAAGTGTTGTTTTATTAAAGATATAAAATACATTTGATTGAATGGTGGAATGGAGTAAATACATTTGGCTGATAAAACTACAGAATGTTCTATTTCTGGTTGTGGTAGGTGTTGGATCCAGGTGCAAAGCAGACTGGGAGATTTTATTTGAATTATATATGTTGATAATTCATAAATTTTTATATTTATATATCATTTATTTACTTACATTGATATGCTTTAATAAATCTATTAATGTTGTCACTTCTTTTAATAGTTAGGTTCTTCTCTTGTCTCTTAATTCTTTTCTGGTCTCTTGATTATTGATTATTTCCTTGTCTTTCAATTCTTGTTTCTTGATTTGTTTCTTGTCTCTTGATTCTTTTTTTCCTTTTGATTCTTGTTTCTTGATTCGTCTCTTGTCTCTTGATTTTTTTCTGGTCTCTTGATTTGTTTCTTGTCTCTTGATTCTTTTCTAGTCTCTTAATTTGTTTCTGTTCTCTTGACTCTTTTTTTTCTCTCTTGATTATTTTCTTGTCTCTTGATTCGTTTCTGGTCTCTTGATTCTTTTGTCTCTTGATTCGTTTCTTGTCTCTTGATTCTTTTCTTGTCCCTTGATTCGTTTCTTGACTTTCGTTTCTTGTCTCTTGATTCTTTTCTGTTCTCTTGACTCTTTTCTGGTCTCTTGATTCTTTTGTCTCTTGATTCGTTTCTTGTCTCTTGATTCATTTCTTGTCTCTTGATTCTTTTCTTGTCTCTTGATTCGTTTCTTGTCTCTTGATTCGTTTCTTGTCTCTTTATTCTTTTCTGTTCTCTTGATTCTTTTCTTTTCTTTTGATTCTTTTCTTGTCTCTTGATTTGTTTCTTGTCTCTTGATTCTTTTCTTGTCTCTTGATTCTTTTCTTGTCTCTTGATTCTTTTCTGGTCTCTTAATTCTTTTCTGGTCTCTTGATTCTTTTCTTTTCTTTTGATTCTTTTCTGGTCTCTTGATTCGTTTCTTGTCTCTTGATTATTTTCTGTTCTCTTGATTCGTTTCTTGTCTCTTGATTTTTTCAGGTCTCGTGATTCTTTTCTTTTCTTTTGATTCTTTTCTGGTCTCTTGATTTGTTTCTTGTCTCTTGATTCTTTTCTGGTCTCTTGATTCTTTTCTGTTCTCTTGATTCGTTTCTTGTCTCTTGATTCTTTTCTTGTCTCTTAATTCTTTTCTGTTCTCTTGACTCTATTCTTGTCTCTTGATTTGTTTCTTGTCTCTTGATTCTTTTCTGTTCTCTTGATTCTTTTCTTTTGATTTGTTTCTTGTCTCTTGATTCTTTTCTGGTCTCTTGATTTGTTTCTTGTCTCTTGATTCTTTTCTTCTCTCTTGATTCTTTTCTGGTCTCTTGATTTTTTTTCTGTTCTCTTGACTCTTTTCTTGTCTCTTGATTCGTTTCTTGTCTCTTGATTCTTTTCTGTTCTCTTGATTCTTTTCTTTTGATTCTTTTCTGGTCTCTTGATTCGTTTCTTGTCTCTTGATTCTTTTCTGGTCTCTTGATTTGTTTCTTGTCTCTTGACTCGTTTCTTGTCTCTTGATTTTTTCAGGTCTCGTGAATCTTTTCTGGTCTCTTGATTCTTTTCTTGTCTCTTGATTCTTTTCTTTTCTTTTGATTCTTTTCTGGTCTCTTGATTCTTTTTTGTTTCTTGATTCGTTTCTTGTCTCTTGATTCTTTTCTGGTCTCTTGATTTGTTTCTTGTCTCTTGATTCGTTTCTTGTCTCTTGATTTTTTCAGGTCTCTTGATTCGTTTCTGGTCTTTTGATTCTTTTCTGTTCTCTTGATTCTTTTTTTGTCTCTTGATTCGTTTCTTGTCTCTTGATTCTTTTCTTTTCTTTTGATTCTTTTCTGGTCTCTTGATTCTTTTTTTGTTTCTTGATTAGTTTCTTGTCTCTTGATTCTTTTCTTTTCTTTTGATTCTTTTCTGGTCTCTTGATTCGTTTCTTGTTTCTTGATTCGTTTCTTGTCTCTTGATTCTTTTCTGGTCTTTTGATTTTTTTATGGTCTCTTGATTCTTTTTTTGTCTCTTGATTCGTTTCTTGTCTCTTGATTCTTTTCTTGTCTCTTGATTCTTTTCTGGTCTCTTGATTCTTTTTTGTCTCTTGATTCGATTCTCGTCTCTTGATTATTTTTTTGTCTCTTGATTCGTTTCTTGTCTCTTGATTCTTTTCTTGACTCTTGATTCATTTATTGTCTCTTGATTCTTTTCTTTTCTTTTGATTCTTTTCTGGTCTCTTGATTTGTTTCTTGTCTCTTGATTCTTTTCTTGTCTCTTGATTCTTTTCTGGTCTCTTGATTTTTTTCTGTTCTCTTGACTCTTTTCTTGTCTCTTGATTCGTTTCTTGTCTCTTGATTCTTTTCTGGTCTCTTGATTCTTTTCTTTTCTTTTGATTCTTTTCTGGTCTCTTGATTCGTTTCTTGTCTCTTGATTCTTTTCTGTTCTCTTGATTCGTTTCTTGTCTCTTGATTTTTTCAGGTCTCGTGATTCTTTTCTTTTCTTTTGATTCTTTTCTGGTCTCTTGATTTGTTTCTTGTCTCTTGATTCTTTTCTTTTCTTTTGATTCTTTTCTGGTCTCTTGATTCTTTTTTGTTTCTTGATTCGTTTCTTGTCTCTTGATTCTTTTCTGGTCTCTTGATTTGTTTCTTGTCTCTTGATTCGTTTCTTGTCTCTTGATTTTTTCAGGTCTCTTGATTCGTTTCAGGTCTTTTGATTCTTTTCTGTTCTCTTGATTCTTTTTTTGTCTCTTGATTCGTTTCTTGTCTCTTGATTCTTTTCTTTTCTTTTGATTCTTTTCTGGTCTCTTGATTCTTTTTTTGTTTCTTGATTAGTTTCTTGTCTCTTGATTCTTTTCTTTTCTTTTGATTCTTTTCTGGTCTCTTGATTCGTTTCTTGTTTCTTGATTCGTTTCTTGTCTCTTGATTCTTTTCTGGTCTTTTGATTTTTTTATGGTCTCTTGATTCTTTTTTTGTCTCTTGATTCGTTTCTTGTCTCTTGATTCTTTTCTTGTCTCTTGATTCTTTTCTGGTCTCTTGATTCTTTTTTGTCTCTTGATTCGATTCTCGTCTCTTGATTATTTTTTTGTCTCTTGATTCGTTTCTTGTCTCTTGATTCGTTTCTTGTCTCTTGATTCGTTTCTTGTCTCTTGATTCTTTTCTGGTCTTTTGATTTTTTTATGGTCTCTTGATTCTTTTCTTGACTCTTGATTCATTTATTGTCTCTTGATTCTTTTCTTTTCTTTTGATTCTTTTCTGGTCTCTTGATTTGTTTCTTGTCTCTTGATTCTTTTCTTGTCTCTTGATTCTTTTCTGGTCTCTTGATTCTTTTCTTTTCTTTTGATTCTTTTCTGGTCTCTTGATTCGTTTCTTGTTTCTTGATTCGTTTCTTGTCTCTTGATTCTTTTCTGGTCTTTTGATTTTTTTATGGTCTCTTGATTCGTTTCTTGTCTCTTGATTCTTTTCTGGTCTCTTGATTCTTTTCTTTTCTTTTGATTCTTTTCTGGTCTCTTGATTCGTTTCTTGTCTCTTGATTCTTTTCTGTTCTCTTGATTCGTTTCTTGTCTCTTGATTTTTTCAGGTCTCGTGATTCTTTTCTTTTCTTTTGATTCTTTTCTTGTCTCTTGATTTGTTTCTTGTCTCTTGATTCTTTTCTGTTCTCTTGATTCCTTTCTTTTCTTTTGATTCGTTTCTTGTCTCTTGATTCTTTTCTTCTCTCTTGATTCTTTTCTTGTCTCTTGATTTTTTTCTGTTCTCTTGACTCTTTTCTTGTCTCTTGATTCGTTTCTTGTCTCTTGATTTGTTTCTTGTCTCTTGATTCTTTTCTGTTCTCTTGATTCTTTTCTTTTGATTCTTTTCTGGTCTCTTGATTCGTTTCTTGTCTCTTGATTCTTTTCTGGTCTCTTGATTCTTTTCTTTTCTTTTGATTCTTTTCTGGTCTCTTGATTCTTTTTTGTTTCTTGATTCATTTCTTGTCTCTTGATTCTTTTCTGGTCTCTTGATTTGTTTCTTGTCTCTTGATTCGTTTCTTGTCTCTTGATTTTTTCAGGTCTCTTGATTCTTTTCTGGTCTTTTGATTCTTTTCTGTTCTCTTGATTCTTTTTTTGTCTCTTGATTCGTTTCTTGTCTCTTGATTCTTTTCTTTTCTTTTGATTCTTTTCTGGTCTCTTGATTCTTTTTTTGTCTCTTGATTCGTTTCTTGTCTCTTGATTCTTTTCTTTTCTTTTGATTCTTTTCTGGTCTCTTGATTCTTTTTTTGTTTCTTGATTCGTTTCTTGTCTCTTGATTCTTTTCTTTTCTTTTGATTCTTTTCTGGTCTCTTGATTCGTTTCTTGTCTCTTGATTCGTTTCTTGTCTCTTGATTCTTTTCTTGTCTCTTGATTCTTTTCTGGTCTCTTGATTCTTTTTTGTCTCTTGATTTGATTCTCGTCTCTTGATTCTTTTTTTGTCTCTTGATTCGTTTCTTGTCTCTTGATTCTTTTCTTGACTCTTGATTCATTTCTTGTCTCTTGATTCTTTTTTTGTCTCTTGATTCGTTTCTGGTCTCTTGATTCGTTTCTTGTCTCTTGATTATTGATGTTTTTTTTGTCTTTCGATTCTTGTTTCTGGTCTCTTCATTCTTGTCTCTTGTTTCTTTCATTTCTCTTAATTCTTCTCTTGTCAACACTCTCTGTTAGCATTTGCCCTCTGCCCCTGTGAAACAGAGTGTGTGGTTTGACTGGGGTTTTTATAGAGTGCTGCACAGGTGAGGCTGGTTGGTGCTGATCACTGCTGGGGATTCTGGGAAATTGAGTTTTGTGACTCATATCTGCCATTTCTCCTCCTACCTCTGCTAGCCCCCTGCTGTTCTGCAGCACTGCCAATCACACATTTACACTGTAGAACTGCCAGTAATCTTCATTTATGAATAAAAAAAATAAGCTAATTTTGTCTCAGTCTTGATTTCAAGCTAAAACGTAAATAAAATTAAACCGCCGATGTGATTTATTCTGTATTATGGATAGAATGCATATGTTGAAGGTTCTCATTCTGCTGTGTTGCTATAATGTAAATTTTTGCACATCTGTAATCTGAAGCAATTTGATACCGTCTGATACGCCACCACAATCATCTGCATCTCATATTCAGTAGAGCATGCGTACACTTATTCTGCTATTTTCTCTTTTTTATCTCTTTCCAGTGATAATCTGCTCCACTGCTGCAGATTTCTGCCAGCGCTCCGTCAGTCAGCATGGTGGGATTTCACAACCAGAGTCAAACACATCCACCCAGCCTCAATCACAGCTTTCTAAAGTCGGACAGATTAGAACGGAGGAGAAATTGGATTTTACTGTGTCAAACCGAGTCTCGCTCTCCTTCACTGATAATGTCCCAAAAATGTCATTCACTCTGTCAGCTGAACGTCCGGAAGAAGCTTTTTTATTCTGATCTGGGGTCAGCAAACTAACAGGACAGTGATTATGATCAAAAGTATTCAGACGCCTGCTTATAATTGTTTTCCTGAAATCAAGGGTTTTACAAATATAGTTTTGTTGCCTCTTCTGTCCAAACAAGGTTCTTGAGATATTTTGATTGTATTGCTATGAGGATTTGAACTGTAGACCAACGAATGTGGTCTAAAACCAACTGTAGCTAGGCCATTTCACTGAATGGGTGCCATCTGCTTGTTGTAAACAAACTCCTGTTACTGGCACTTAGTCCTATAACTGGAATCACTCCTTTTACTTGAACAAACTCCTGTGACCAGAATTCACTCCTTTTATTAGAACACAATTCTGTTACTGGCACAAACTCCTGTTACTGGAACTCCCTCCTGTAACTGGAACTCCCTCCTGTAACTGGAACTCCCTCCTGTAACTGGAACTCACTCCTGTTACCGGAACTCACTGCAACTGCGACAAAATCTATTTGAACTTAAATGTAGCCCAATTTTAGTCTAACAAATTCAATAAAACAAAAAGTTTTTTAAGCCGCACTAAGGAGTTGAAAACTAGTCTAAAAGCAGCGAGAGTGTGCTGTTGTAGAGGTCAAAGTGAGCCAAAGAGTCTAAAAGTGGTGAGAGTTTGCAGTTGTAGTGAAGAAAACTTGCCAAAGAGTCTGTAAGTGGTGAGGGTGTTCAATTGTAGAGGTCAAAACGAGTCAAGCAGTCTAAAAGCGGCGAGAGTGTGCAGTTGTAGCACAGAAAACGAATCAAAGAGTCTAAAAGCAGCAAAAGTGTTCAACTGTTCAAAACGAGCCAAAGAGTCTTAAAGTGGTGAGAGTTTGCAGTTGTAGTGAAGAAAACTGGCCAAAGAGTTTTAAAGCAGCGAGAGTGCACAGTTGTAGTCAAACACAAATAGTCAAAGAGTCTAAAAGCAGCGAAAGTGTTCATTTGTAGCACAGAAAATGAGCTAAAGAGTCTATAAGCGACGAGAGTGCAGTTGTAGCTCAGAAAACGAGCCACAGAGTTTAAAAGCAGAGAGAGTGTGCAGTTGTAGCTCAGAAAACGAGCAGCCAAAGAGTCTAAAAGCAGCGAGAGTGTACAGTTGTAGCGGAGAAAACGGGCCAAACTGTTGAAAATGAGTTAAAGCACAAGTTATGGTAGGTGTTTCCAATAAAGTGGCTAAGGAATGTAAGCATAACAGTAGGTCGGTGGATTTAATAATATGACCAATGACAGTAAGTGAGTGTTTCTGATAAAATGGCCAGCATATTTTTAAAAAAGCAGAGCTAAATGTGAAGTATACAAAGATATAAACTCCCAAACGTCATAATTTTCCCCCTCTTTTCTTCTCTGGACTCAGTTTCACCTCTGAATCAGTTTCTCCTGATGTCTGCATTTTATAACACTTCCTCTTTTTCCTCCCACATCACGCTGTTGCGTTACTGTGTGGGTTTAACCCAAATACAGTACATGCCCAGATTTATGACTGGCATTTTTCTATACATATTTAATTTACAAAAAACATGATGACATAATCAATGACATCATAGTTATGCAATGATTTTATATAAAGACAGTGTGAAAATGTTGACTGTTTATGTGAAGAAAATACAGAAATGTGGTCAAAATACAGAAGTTGTTGGAGTAACTGTCTCTACTTTTTTAGGTTAGAAAGCATTTTTATGGATTTTGGAAAATTAGTGTGAGGATTTGATTGCATTCTGCAACAAGCCGTTGAGGGAGTTAGCCATGGGTGCAACATAAAGTATCTGAATTAAATGCATATTTAAATACAAACATTTCTGTATATATTGTAAATGGATGCTGCTCCTCTTCGACTTCCGAAGTTTCGATTGTTTACTTTACAACAGGTCAGCTGTAGAGACACGTTTATGTTCAGTTATAATAGACTAAACACATGTCTGAGAAACCTGTCAGCCACAGACCCTCAGACTAAAACACACTTATAACCATAAACCAGTATATTACTGTCAACATATAAATCAAAGCTTCTACCAGGAGACTCGTTAATGCCACGTTACTTAATTCCCTGACCTATCACCAGCTTCCATTAATCTTTACCAAATGTGACTTACACTTTCTCTATGATGCTTCATTTCTCTATCCTGCCTTCTTTCTCCACACCACCTATACCCTACACCCTATAGTCATCTATACTCCCAAATACCACCGTATAATCCCCTATACTCCCCTACACTATCGCATAATCCCCTATACTACCATATAATCACTTATACTACTATATCATTTCTGTACTACCATATATTCCCATATATTTGCTTATACTACCATATAAACCCCTATACTACCGGATAATCCCCTATAATACCATATACTACCAGATAATCCCATATTCTCATCCATACTAACACATACTCCACTATACTCCCCTACACCCTATAGTCATTCTTACTCACTCTACTCCCCTATATCACTGTATAATCCCCTATACTATGATTTAATCCACGATGTTACTGTATACTCCTCTGTATATAGTATATTATATATACTCCTCTATATAGTATACTCCTGTATACTACCATATACTACCTTATACCCAATTGTCATATTTACGCCTACAGTATAATACCCTATACACTCCATACTCCCCTATACTGACCTTTACTACTGTATAATCCCCTATACTACTATATACTACTGTAAAATCCCTTATACTTCCCTACCATATACCACCTTATACCCGATTGTCTTTATCTTTACTCCTTATACTCTCCTCTTTCCTCCCTATACTCTCCTATACTACCATTTACCACTTTATACTCGATTGTCATCTTTACTCCTTATACTACTGTATAATCCCCTATAATCTCTATACTTCCCTATATAATACTCCAGAAAAAAACTCTATACTGCTTCTAATTTATATACTACTCTATATTCTCTATACTACCCTATACTATCTTTTAACATCATATACTCATTACACTGGCCTATACTCCATATATTACCTAATACTACCTTACACTTCCTATACTGCCCTGTACTATCCTATAATACTCTCCCCTATACTACCCCATTCTACCTATAGTCCTTAATAGTATCTTATACTACCCATATACCTCCCTATATTCCCTATACTACCTCATATAAGCAGAGCAGGTGTTCTCATACTTTCATCCATTAAGAGTATAGCTGCTTCAGTACTGTGTTTAATCTCAGTAAAGTGAGTAAACGGTGGTAGTTAGATGATGATAAAGCTGCAGTTTAGAGCGTGAGGATGGGTGGAGATGGGTGGAGGCAGTGTGTGGAGAGTCAGGCTGAGGTGAGGAAGTGTTCAGCTGGAAAAAAGGCAGGACTGCAGGTAATATTTAGTCAGATTAAGGCATCAGAGCACGTAGCCGGTCTTTAATGCCGTCAGTAGGAGGATCTGGGGAGCAGACCCTGCACAGTGTGGTGATGGTGGAGACGGGGATAAGGACGCAGATAATTAGTTCTTATGGGAGTTTGAATAAGCAACACTGGGTCACACTCAAAGCTTCCCAGCGTAGCGCAGAATTCACCAGCGCCTCTTTGAAAAGCAATAAAACCACTTTATTTTTTACTCTCTGTAGCTTCAGACCCGTCTCCAGTGCCGGGATCACCTTGGTCGGCTGAGCTTTAATGCCTGGCCTATTTAACCAGTGTGTGAAACCAATAGCAGCCCTGGCAGCTCTGAACTTGCTGTGTGTGAGATACGAGCTCAGCCATCACAAATCTTACACACAAAAAAAAAAAACACTAGAATGGGTAAAATGGTCATTTTAAGTGTTTTTAAATCAATCAACCTTTATTTTGACTCGGAAGTAAATTTTCATTTTTAATGTAGTCAAGCATTTACAAATACAGGGATTTACAAAATAACAGTAAATAAAATATAAAAATAGATAAAAAAAATAGAATTAGAAAAAAATATATATAGATAAAATATTAATTATAATAAAAGTTGGTTTAATTGATAAGACATTAAGATCAAAATGAGATAAGATCAATAGAACAAAAATGAGTTAAAATCAAGCTAAAATTAACTTACAATGAAATACAATATAAAAAATACAATAAAAATACAAATAACTAAATGAACTAAAAAAATAAAAGCAATAATAAAAATAATAGTAATAATAATTTAAAAATAATAAAAAAGCAATAATACAAAACTATATATATATATATATAAATCAAGGAAAAAAATAAAAGGAAAATAAAAAATTAAGAGAAGAACTAAAATAAAAAAGGTAAAAGTTAAGAATAACTAGGATTAACTAAAACAGCTACTGGCTGTCTGAAGGTGGTTAGATATTAAACGTTTAAAATGATTTAGTGACACCAGTTAGCTTTAGTGAGTTTTAGAGTGTCCTGTAGTGAATTCCAGCTCACTGGTGCACTGTCCCAGTACACTAAAAACTTTTGGAACCTAGCAGCTGATCCAATCACTAGAGCGAGTCTGATAATTACTGTTTTTTTACATTCATCAGTGAAGCGATGTATTCTGGTAAATGATTGGAGAGTGTCTTATACATTAAATAGAAAAATGATTTTGAGATGAACAGGACAAAAAAAAAACATTATTTTAATTTATGCAACATCAGACTAAAATCATATGATCAGAATAAGTTACACAAGATCAGACAGATGAAAAAAATCAATGTTTCTTCTAAAATCCAAGGGTGCACCCCAAAAAAACTAAATCTTACCAAGTGAAATTATCTCATTTTAAAGCAATAAATCTTACTATTGTTTTTTTCCTCTGATAACAAATTTTGTTTTACTAAGTATTTTTAAAGTGTAAGATATATATATTTTTTTAATTTTATGAATAATAAATGTATTATTCACCTTACTCAGAATTTTCATGCTATTTTTAATTAATAATAATTGAAACTTTGAAAAAATTGAATAAGCACAAAATAAAATCACCAGTCAAGTTATTCTGATTCTTATGTCTAAATTTGCCACAAAATTAGAGATTTTAGCTTGATTTGAGTCTTACTTCACTCATTTTGAGTATTTAATAGAAGAAATTGGCTCACCCCATTGGCATATAATTTGTCTACACTAAAAAAGTAGACAGAGCATATATTCAAGTGATATTTACTCATAATTCTCAGTGTATTTAACTACAAATTTTCAGTATATTATTCTATAGTATATATATTCTATTAAATGGAGATAGTCTGACAAAGTTTATTTGTATATTACAATGAAAATAAAATTACAAATGCTTTGGAATTTTCTATAGGACTAAAAACACTTTGGAAATCATGCCAAATAAAAAATATTTTAAAAAATATACAGATTTAGAGTAATTTCTGCTGAACATGCGGCCAAAAAAAATGTTTTTACAGTGTAGTTTTTGCCAATGGACATTTTTAGATAGTGAGGACAGCTGAGAAGATAATCAGAGTCTCTCTACCCTCCATCACAGAGATCTACACCACACGCTGCATCTGCAAATTGTGGATGACCCGAGCCATCCCTCACACGGACTCTTCGCTCTGATGCCGTCTGGCGGAAAATACAGGAGCATCCGAGCCTCCACTACCAGACTCTGCAACAGCTTCATCCACCAGGCAGTCAGACTCCTCAACACACAGAGCCTCCACTACCAGACTCTGCAACAGCTTCTTCCACCACGCAGTCAGAAACTTCCACACACAGAGCCTCCACTAGCAGACTCTGCAACAGCTTCATCCACCAGGCAGTCAGACTCCTCAACACACAGAGCCTCCACTACCAGACTCTGCAACAGCTTCTTCCACCACGCAGTCAGACACTTCCACACACAGAGCCTCCACTACCAGACTCTGCAACAGCTTCATCCACCAGGCAGTCAGACTCCTCAACACACAGAGCCTCCACTACCAGACTCTGCAACAGCTTCATCCACCAGGCAGTCAGACTCCTCAACACACAGAGCCTTTACCACCAGACTCTGCAACAGCTTATTCCACCAGGCAGTCAGACTCCTCAACTAACTCACAGAGCCTCAACTACCAGACTCTGCAACAGCTTCTTCCACCAGGCAATCACACTCCTCAACACACAGAGCCTTTACCACCAGATTCTGCAACAGCTTCATCCAACAGACAGTCAGACCTCTCAACTCACAGAGCCTTCACTACCAGACTCTGCAACAGCTTCTTCCACCAGGCAGTCAGACTCCTCAACACACAGAACCTCCACTACCAGACTCTGCAACAGCTTATTCCACCAGGCAGTCAGACTCCTTAACTAACTCACAGAGCCTCAACTACCAGACTCTGCAACAGCTTCTTCCACCAGGCAATCACACTCCTCAACACACAGAGCCTTTACCACCAGATTCTGCAACAGCTTCATCCAACAGGCAGTCAGACCTCTCAACTCACAGAGCCTTCACTACCAGACTCTGCAACAGCTTCTTCCACCAGGCAGTCAGACTCCTCAACACACAGAACCTCCACTACCAGACTCTGCAACAGCTTAATCCACCAGGCAGTCAGACTCCTTAACACACAGAGCCTCAACTACCAGACTTCTATATGTTCTATATGTTACAGTATGTTACACATCTCTATACCTTTTCCTCATTATACACATTAATATACTGTATATACGGTACTGCACTGTCCTGTCTTTTAAATTGTCTTGTCTTTCATTATAGTTTTATGTTGCAGTCATCACTTCTGCACTTTATGTTGTCTATTGCTTGTTGCACCATGGTTCAGGAGGAACGTAATTTCACTACACTGTGTACCTGTACTCAGATGTAATGACAATAAAAGCCTCTTGACCTTGACCTTGTCCTAGCAGTGAAGCTAGACAATCCACAGTCCAAAAGTGTCAAATATGTTTAAATATGGACATTAATAAATCGATTTGATGAGTGTTTCTGACTCATTAGTGGCACATTAGCGTGTGTGTGTTAGTGTATGTGTGTTAGCACTGTAAGCAGCCTCGTTCAGGCTGGTGTTTTATATTACAGTTCAGCTCAGAGGGAGGGAGCGCGGCTGATTGGCATCACAGCATGGTGCTAAGAGCGCTAACGGCTAACAGTATAACAGCCTCATGGATCCCCGCTGATTACACTCCAGAGGACTGACTGGAAGAGTGGACGTTTCAATCAGCCCACACACAGCCAGCGCAGACCGGCTACAGGCTCGTCTCCTGATATATATCTCTGAGACGTCAGCGAGTACAGTGTGTTTACCACACTGACAAAAGTACTGGAACCTCCCCTGATAGCAGACGACTCTGATCCAGATCTGGTTTTCCTGCGACAAACCCGCGTAACAGTCAATGCCGTTTTTTTGGATTTGGCCCGGATCCAATACAGAATTGTCTTATAATAGCTGAGTCTGTTACGGATCTGTCTGCATGTCGGCAAAAGTGGTCCTAACACTGCTATTTTTCAGAATGCATATATGTAAATCACAGCTACAGTACAAAAGCAAACACATTTTTGACACTTTTGACTTTTTTATTTCTTAGAACAATTTGCTGACCCCATATATAATGGAGGTATATACGTCTCAATTTACATATAATTTTTCTACACTAAAAAAAAAAAGCTTTAGTGTAAGCTCTCTCTTTCTTTCTCTCTCCCTTAGTGTCGTTCATCTCACAGTTAATTTTCGATTTTTAACCCATTGTTTAACCCCTCTATCACTTTCTCACTCCCAACCCTTCTCTTAGTGTTTCTCGACCAAATTTAATCTTTCTATTCCTCTCAACCTCTATCAATGTTTCTCAACATGTTTTATCTCACTCTTCTCTCAGTTTATCACCTATTATAGCTTTTGCTCTCTCATGTCCCAAGCTTTCTCTCAGTGTTTCTCGACCTCCTTTAATCTCTCTCCTTCTCTCTTTCTGAGTCTCATGACCTATTTTAACCTCTCTCTCTCACTTCTCAATCTCTATCAATGTTTCTCAACATTTTTTATCTTCTCAGTTTATCACTGCTCTCTCAGTGTTTCTCGGCCCCTTCTTATCTTTATTTTTCTCACTTCTTAACTTCTCGCTATCTCTCACCCCTTTTCTCTTATCTCCTTCTCTCTTTCAGAATGTCTCAACCTCTTTTAACCTCTCGCTCACTTCTCAATCTCTATCAATGTTTCTCAACATTTTTTATCTTCTCAGTTTATCACCCACTCTCAGTGTCTCTCAACCACGTCTAACCTCTTTGTCTCACATTTTCTTTCTCTCTCATTTCTCAACTGCTCTCTCAGTGTTTCTCAACCCCTTCTTATCTTTATTTCTCTCATATCTTAACTTCTCGCTGTCTCTCGCCCCTTTTCTCAATGTTTCTCAACTCTCTCTCTCTCTCTTTCATAATATCCAAACCTCTTTTGATCTCTCGTTCACTTCTCACCTTCTCTCAATGTTTCTCAATCTTTTTTTATCTCTCTCCATCTCACAGTATATCACCCACTCTCGGTGTGTCTCAATTTCTTTCTCTTACTTTCAGTTTCAAACTCTCTGTCTCTCTTGAACACTTTTGAGCTCACTCTCACTCAGTGCCTCTCTGTCTGTCTCTCTCTCTCTCTCTCTCTCTCTCTCTCTCTCTCATTTCTCAACCTCTCAATATCTCTCGCACATTTTCAACCTTGTGCTCTCTCTTTCTTTCAGAATATCTTAACCTCTTTTAACCTCTCGCTCACTTCTCAACCTCTCGCAATGTTTCTCAACATTTTTCATCTCTCTCCTTCTCACAGTTTATCACCCACTCTCAGTGTCTCTCAATTTCTCTTTTACTTGGTTTCTCAAGCTCTCTGTCTCTAGACCACTTTTTAGCGCTCTATCTCTTTCTCAGTATCACCCTCTCTCAGTGCCTCTCAACCACTTCTATCCTCTCTCTCTCAATTCTCAACCTCTCACTGTCTCTCGCCCCTTTTTAACCTTTCTCTCTCCCACTTCTCAACCTGTTTTATCTTGCTCTTCTTTCAGTTAATCATCCGCTCTTATTTTTTATGACCTCTTTTAACCTCTTATAATGTTTCTTAGTATTTTTATTTCTCTCCTTCCCACGGTTTCTCTCTCTCAGTTTCTCAAGCTTTCTGTCTCTAGAACACTTTTTATCTCTCTTTCTTTTTCTGTTTCTCACCCTCTCTCAGTGCCTCTCAACCACTTCTAATCTCTCTTTCAGTGTCTCTTTCTCTCTCTCACTTCTCATCCTCTATCAATGTTTCTCAGCATGTTTTATCTTGCTCTTCTCTCAGTTTATCACCCACTCTCAATGTCTCTCAATCTCTATCTCTCTGTCTCTCTCTTTCTCCCTCAGTTACTCAAGCTTTCTGTCTCTAGACCACTTTTTATCTCTCTCTTTTTCTGTTTCTCAACCTCTCTCAGTACCTCTCAACCACATCTAAACTCTCTGTGTCTCTTGACCTCTTTTAACCTCTCTGTCTCTCTCTCTCTCTCTCTCTCTCTCTCTCTCACTTCTCAACCTTTATTAGTGTTTCTCAATCTTTTTTATTTCTCTCCTTCTCACAGTTTATCACCCACTCTCAGTGTCTCTCAGTCCCTCCCTCTCTTTCTCTCAGTTTATCAAGCTCTCTGTCTCTTGAACACTTTTCACATCTCTTTTTTTCTCAATTTCTCACCCTCTCTCAGTGCCTCTCAACCACTTCTAACCTCTCTTAGTGTCTCTTTTTCTCTCTCACTTCTCAACCTATCACTGTCTCTCGCCCATTTCTAACCTTTTCCTCTCTCACTTCTCAACCTCTTTCTCAGTGTCTCTTGACCTCTTTTAATCTCTCTTTTTTCGGTCCCTTGCCCCTTTCCTCTCTCTCTCTCTCACACTTCTCCACCTCTATCAGTGTTTCTCATCTTGTTTTATCTTGTTCTTCTCTCAGTTTTGCACCCCACTTTCTCTCGGTGTCACTCAACCTCTTAATTAACCTCTCTCTCTCTCTCTCTCTCTCTGCCTCTGCGCATGCGTGGCGTTTGTGGAGCGTGTGGAGCGAGTGTGTGTGTGAGAGCGACTGTTTCCCTTTCTTTTGTGTTTATTTTTGTTTTTCTTTGGTTATTTGGGGTTTAGTTTAGGTTTTTGGGTGTAAGGGGGGGTAGTGAGCACAGGACTGGGCGGGTGGGGGCAGTGGGGTAGGGAGTTTTGTGGGTTTTAGCGGGGGTGGACGCCGGCGTGCAGCATGGCGGGGGTGGCGGGTGCAGGTGTAGGTGTAGGTGGGAAGTTTGACGGGCTTTCTCGCCGGCATGGCGTTAAAGTGCCGGTCGGGGTTGATTTTTCTGTTGAGGAGGTCAGTTTGAAGGTGGGGGCTGTTGTGGGGTATGACTCCATTTTTTCAGCCTCCCGAATGAACAGTGCCGTTGTTTTATTTTTGGACAGTGTTGAAAAGGTGAATCAGCTGGTGGTGTCGGGGATTTCACTGAAAGGCACACACATCACTGTGTTTCCCCTGGTTAAACCAACCAAGAAAGTTATTCTGAGCAACGTCCCTCCTTTTATTAGTGATTCTGTTCTGACCCGCGAGCTGTCCCGGCATGGCCAAGTAATGTCGGGGATAATTAAGGTTCCCTTAGGCTGTAAATCTCATCTCCTCAAACACGTCGTTTCTTTTAGGAGAAGGGTTTTTATGGTTTTAAATGACAATGCTGAGGAATTAAATCTGGCTCTCAGATTCCAGATAGACGGCTTTGATTATGTTGTGTTTGCTACTACTGAGACCATGAAGTGTTTCGGTTGCGGGGCTGAGGGGCACATGGTGCGTAGCTGCCCGGAGCGGGCAGGGGGGGCTCGGGCTGAGTCTGCCGCTGCTGACGCTGCGCAGCCCGCGGTGAGCCGGGCGGAGGCTCCGTCGGCCACGGAGCGGGAGGAGGCGGAGGAGGAGGCGGATAAGGTGGATAAGGTGGATGAGGCGGACGTTGCTGCCGCGGAGATCGGCGACACGGTAACGCTCTCTGATTCCCAAAACAGTGTAAACAGTTTTAATGCTGACGAAATGGAGTGCGGAACGAGTCAGGCGCGAGAAAAAGAGCCCGTGTTTAAACGGCCGGCTCAGAAGGAAACCTCCGGCCGCCAGGCTAAAAAATCTAAAGTATCTAAAAGCCCAAAACCCAGTGTGTCCTCTCAGCCCCGGGCTGAAACCGGTTCAGCGAGTGAGTCGGAGGATTCTGCTGCGGAGTGCGCGCGCGGATCCTCCGACTCACCGCGCTCTGATAACCGCACTCTCAGTAGTTGCAAATACACTCCTGATCAGGTGCATAAATTCTTAAATGAAACTAAAGGTAAACGAAATGTAAAAGTAGAGGATTTTTTCCCTGATCTGGAGATGTTTTTAAAGTGTTCTAAAGTTTTAACGAGGAGTGAGGAGGAGGGGGGGATAGGAGAGCCAGATGTGCACAGGTTGCGTAAACACGTTACAGCTGTAAGGAAACTACTTGGCCATCCCGATGACGACTCAAAGGTATGAACTGCTCTTTTTCTCCGTCTCTGTTCTGTTTTTTAGCTTTGCTTTGTTTTTATTAATGAGTGATTTTAAAGTAGCCTCTTTTAATGTTAACGGAGCACGAGACGTGAGAAAAAGAGCAGTTCTCTTTGAACTGTTAAAAACTAAGCGAGTGGACGTTGCTCTGGTTCAAGAGACTCACAGTGATGGGGTGAACGCGGTGGACTGGCAGAGGGAGTGGGGGGGGGAGGTGTGTCTTTCACATGGAACCTCTAACTCCAGCGGTGTTGCTGTCCTTTTCTCACCTTTTTTTAAGCCCCAGTCCTGTGTGTCTGAAGAGGTAGTTGGGGGTCGTCTTTTAAAAGTAACTGTAAAATTTGAGCTTTTTTATTTGATTTTTATTTGTATTTATTCGCCAGTAATACCAAGAGACAGGTGTGTTTTTTTAGAAAAACTCTCTGCTACAGTGGCACAGTGTGATACACAACACTTTTTATTTATTGGGGGTGATTTTAACTGTACAGGTGATGTTTTAGATCGAAACCACTTTGAACCTGATCCAGCTTCCAGGCGCATCCTTAATAATTTTATTGAAACTCATGACTTGGCTGATGTGTGGCGCTCCAAACATAAGACTGCCCGACAATATACTTGGGCGCACACTAGGGATGGTTTTATTTCTATGGCTAGATTGGATAGGTTTTATTGTTTTAGACATCATTTGCAGATTTTTAAGGAGTGTTTTATCACCCCGGTTGGTTTTTCGGATCACAGTATGGTGTCAGGTAGAGTTTTTATTAATCATGTAAAACCTAAGAGCGCTTACTGGCATTTTAACACAAGTCTTTTACATGATCTTAATTTTAGACGTTGTTTTACTTTTTTTTGGGGCACTTGGAGGTCTAAAAAAGTTGATTTTATTTCTGTACAACAATGGTGGGATGTTGGCAAAATACAAATCCAGCAATTCTGTAAGCAGTACACTCTCAATGTCACGAACAGCATATCACAATCTGTTACTGTTTTAGAGAAAGAGATATTGTTTTTACAGAGCACTGCAGAGGCTGGGGTGGACCAGGACCGCACCCAGACACTTAAGGGCAAGAAGGCTGCCCTAGCTGACCTGCTTGGCCTTCGGGCACAGGGTGCTCTGATCAGATCTCGTTTTCAGAACCTCTCTGAAATGGATGCCCCGTCGCAGTTTTTCTTCAGTTTGGAGAAGAAGAATGGCCAGAGTAAGGTCATTCACTGTCTCCGTGCAGCCGATGGCAGGGAGCTCTCTGACCCATCAGAGGTCAGAGAGAGAGCTGTGGAGTTTTACTCGGAGCTCTATTCCCCTGAGTGGATGGAGGACCAGTCGGCACAGCAGCGTTTTTTTGAAGGTTTGCCACAGGTGTCTCCTGCGGCCAATGTAGAGCTGGAGCAACCCGTGTCCATGCAGGAGCTGCATGGGGCACTTCAGGGCATGGCCAATGGGAAGGCTCCTGGGGTTGATGGTCTGCCTGTGGACTTCTATAAGTCTTTCTGGGAGGTGGTGGGGGAGGACCTGCTGGAAGTGCTAAATGGCAGTCTGGCTGGGGGGCAGTTACCCCTGAGCTGCAGAAGAGCGGTCCTTGCCCTGCTGCCGAAAAAAGGAGACCTCACGGACATCAAGAACTGGAGACCCGTGAGCTTGCTGTGTGCTGACTACAAAGTTCTCTCCAAAGTACTAGCAAACCGGCTGAAGGAGGTGATTGGGCAGGCCATACATACGGATCAGGCATACTGTGTTCCGGGTAGGTCAATTTTTGATAACATTTCTCTTATTAGAGATTTATTGGAAGTGTCTGGGTGGGGTCCCCGCTTTGGACTGGTCTCCCTGGACCAAGAAAAAGCTTTTGATCGGGTTGAGCATGAATATTTGTGGGATACTTTTAAAGCTTTTGGTTTTACATCGACTTTTATTTCCATGATAAAAGTGCTTTATACTGACATTGAGAGCGTACTGAAGGTCAATGGTGGCTTGTGTGCTCCTTTTAAAGTTGGGAGGGGTATCAGACAGGGCTGTTCCCTATCAGGAATGCTGTACTCTTTAGCAATTGAACCAATGCTTCACCGTCTTAGAAAAGAACTTTTAGGTGTTTTTATTCACTCTGAAATTCCACGCTTTTATTTATCAGCTTATGCCGATGATGTCGTTCTTGGCATCACAGGTAATCGAGATGTTGAAATTTTAACTGATATTATTGGAGATTTTAATCAAATTTCATCAGCAAAAGTGAACTGGTCTAAGAGTACAGGACTCCTGGTAGGGAACTGGGGAAGAGAGGAGCCAACCTTGCCAGAGGGTTTAAAATGGGCTAATGATGGTTTTAAATATCTAGGGGTTTTTCTGGGAAGTGATACTGTAGTTAAAAAGAACTGGGAGGGGGTTTTACAGTCGGTACAGAACAAGCTTGACAAATGGCGGTGGCTTTTACCCAGAATGTCTTTTAGAGGAAGAACACTGATTGTTAATAATCTTGTAGCATCTTCCCTCTGGCATAGGTTGGCTGTTCTTGAACCCCCTCGGGGACTTTTAACTGGTATTCAAGTTTTAATTGTTAATTTTATGTGGGATAATCTTCACTGGGTCCAGCGCAGTGTTTTGTTTTTATCAAGGGATGAGGGTGGGCAGGGTCTCATTCACCTTGACAGCAGGAGGGCTACTTTTAGATTACAGTTTTTACAAAGGTTTTTATTTGGTTCTTTTAACACCCTTTGGAGACATGTGACTGGTTTTATTTTGCGTAGAGCGGGGGGGCTGGGTCTAGAGGAAAGTGTGTTTTTATTACGAACTGATGAGTTTTTATGTGCCGGAATGTCTTCTTTTTATGCAAGTGTTTTTAGGGCCTGGCAATTATACTTGGTGGAGAGACAGGCCTCCAGTATGTCCATGTACTGGTTTCTTCAAGAGCCTGTGGTCCATGGAGCCCGCCTGGCCAGGTCAGTCAGGGTCGTTTCTCAGATGCTCCACGGTTTTCGGGAGGCGCTGACAACAAAAGAAAGGAACCTTCTGGAAAAATGGACACCTGGGCAGGCGGAGCTTCAGAGGACGGACCCTTTTCCATGTCTTTGGGTCAGGCCCAATTTTAACATTTTAGACACACAGAGCCCTCTTTTATCGCTGGACGGACTAACAGACATGCGGTTTGACAGTCTACATGCCAAGGCCATGTACAGGGGGTGTGTGAAGGTGTTCCATCAAGACAAACTGGCCGGGCTGGTCGACACCCCCTGGAGGGCGCACTTTGGCCTTGGCAGTGACGTCAGACCAGCATGGAGAGCACTGTACAAGCCACCATTGACCAAGTCCGCTGGAGACTTGCAGTGGAGAATCTTGCATGGAATTATCGCTGTGAATGCTTTTGTATCCATTTTAAACCCTGCAGTGACCTCTGAGTGCCCTTTTTGTTTTGAAAGGGAAACTGTTTTTCATTGTTTTACTCAGTGTACAAGACTGGCTTTACTGTTCAGGGTTTTAACCTCCCTTTTTACTTGTTTTAATGAATGTTTTACACTGTCACTTTTTATTTTGGGTTTTCCATACTCTCAAAAGAGGAAAAAGAAATGTCACTTGTTGAATTTTATTTTGGGGCAGGCCAAGAGTGCAATTTATTTTAGCAGAAAGAAGAAAATAGACTCTGGCCAAGATTGTGATGTTCTTTTACTTTTTAAACGGTTAATGCAGGCCAGGGTGAGGGTTGATTTTATGTTTTATGATGCGATGGACAATCATGTTGGTTTTAAAAATGTGTGGGACTATGATGGAATTTTATGTGAAATATTAAATGGTGAACTCATTTTTAATGACCTTTTAGCATAAAACAACCTGTGTTTTTATGTAACTGATGGTCTGTTTTAACCAATATTGTTAATAAAGTGTGGTTAAAACTCAAAACTCTAGACCACTTTTTATCTCTCTCTTTTTCTGTTTCTCAACCTCTCTCAGTACCTCTCAACCACATCTAAACTCTCTGTGTCTCTTGACCTCTTTTAACCTCTCTGTCTCTCTCTCTCTCTCTCTCTCTCTCTCTCTCTCTCTCACTTCTCAACCTTTATTAGTGTTTCTCAATCTTTTTTATTTCTCTCCTTCTCACAGTTTATCACCCACTCTCAGTGTCTCTCAGTCCCTCCCTCTCTTTCTCTCAGTTTATCAAGCTCTCTGTCTCTTGAACACTTTTCACATCTCTTTTTTTCTCAATTTCTCACCCTCTCTCAGTGCCTCTCAACCACTTCTAACCTCTCTTAGTGTCTCTTTTTCTCTCTCACTTCTCAACCTATCACTGTCTCTCGCCCATTTCTAACCTTTTCCTCTCTCACTTCTCAACCTCTTTCTCAGTGTCTCTTGACCTCTTTTAATCTCTCTTTTTTCGGTCCCTTGCCCCTTTCCTCTCTCTCTCTCTCACACTTCTCCACCTCTATCAGTGTTTCTCATCTTGTTTTATCTTGTTCTTCTCTCAGTTTTGCACCCCACTTTCTCTCGGTGTCACTCAACCTCTTAATTAACCTCTCTCTCTCTCTCTCTCTCTCTCTCAGATTCCTCCTCTTTATCGCTGTAATCACACTGCCATTACCACAGCATCTGCCACCCATCCATAAACCACACAACCAGCAGCGCTGACACCAACCAACTGCTTTGATTAGCATTTTTAATTTGTCTTAATGGTGGAACAGCAGCTGAGTTTAGAAATTAAGAAATTACTAAACAAACAGATCATTTTCAGTCCATCACAGCCAACACATTTCTATTAATCTGATTTAATTTCTTAGTTATTCTTTAGACTAGACGACATTTATAAACAGGCAAAGCTGCTGCCATTTAAGCGTTTCACGTTCTGAAGGTGAAAAAAAGGCTCTTCTCATCTGTTATTTCACTGATTATCTCTCCAGGACTCCATCTTCACACTATACTCTCACTTTCTGCTCTTTATCAGTCTGTATCAGCACCTTCTCTACTTGTCGGGCACAATGCCAACCCTGTTCACTCTGAGAATGAAATCAGTGTTGTAGAGGTGTAGAAAGAGAGAGAGGAAGAGAGAGAGAGAGATCACACCAGCTCTATTCCTGACAGTTTCAGTCCCTTTCAGAATGAGCCGTTTAAGGGCTCTGTCACTTTTATGCAAATAAGCTGTTGCTAACAATGCTATGTATAAGCTATAAGCTAAGGGTTCACTACAGGTGTTAACTTGTTTAAACTTTCACACTTAACACAATTAGAAGAATGTCTGTATCTGTGCTGACTGTTTGCAGCAGCTGTGATTGGTTGGGCAGTATTAGGGTGAGCTGAAATCGAGCGTTGTGATTGGCTCAGTAGATCAGTAAATCAGTAGTCAACATCATGTCTGAAAGGAATCAGCTGTCCTGTCCCCCTCCTTTTCTCTTTTATTTGATTCCTCCACCTTCGGAGGAGACGGAGAGGAGGAGAAAAAAGGAGTAGGAAAGGAGGGAGAGGAGGAGAGTAGGAAAGGAGGAGTAAGAAAGAAGGAGAATGAGGAGTAGGAAAGGAGGAGTAGAGGAGAAGGAGAGCAGGAATAGGAAAGAAAGAGGAAAAGAGGAGTAAGAAAGGAGGAGGAGAGGAGTAGAAAAGGAGGAAAGGAATAGGAAAGAAGAGAGAGAAGAAAAGGAGGAGTAGGAAAGAACGAAGAGGAGAGGAGTAGGAAAGGAAGAGAATGAGGAATAAGAAATGAAGAGGAGAGAAAGAATAGGAAGGGAGGAGGAGGAAAGGAGGAGGAGTAGGAAAGGAGAAAGAGAGGAGTACAAAAGGATGAGTAAGAAAGAAGGAGGAGGAGAGGGGGGTAGGAAAGGAGGAAGAGGAGGAAAAACAGGAGGAGTAAGAAAGGAGGAGGAGTAGGAAAGGAGGAGAAGAGTAGAAAAGGAGGAGGAAATGAATAGTAAAGAAGGGAGAGGAGGAAAAGAGGAAGAGCAAGAAAGGAGGAGGAGAGGAGTGGAAAAGGAGGGAAGGAATAGGAAAGAAGAGAGAGAAGAAAAGGAGGAGTAGGAATGAACAAAGAGGAGAGGAGGAGGAGGAGGAAAGGAAGAGAATGAGGAATAAGAAATGAAGAGGAGAGAAAGAATAGGAAAGGAGGAGTAGGAAAGGAGAAAGAGAGGAGTAGAAAAGGAGGATTAAGAAAGAAGGAGGAGGAGAGGGGGAGTAGGAAAGGAGAAAGAGAGGAGTAGAAAAGGAGGATTAAGAAAGAAGGAGGAGGAGAGGGGGAGTAGGAAAGGAGGAAGAGGAGGAAAAACAGGAGGATTAAGAAAGAAGGAGGAGGAGAGGGGGAGTAGGAAAGGAGGAAGAGGAGGAAAAACAGGAGGAGTAGGAAAGGAGGAGTATGAGAGGAAGAGGAGGAGTAGAATTGGAGAAGGAGGAACTGGGGAGTAGGATAGGAGGAGGAGTATATGAAGAGAAAAGGAGAGGAGGAATAGGAAAGAAGGAGGAGGACAAAAGGAGGAGTAGAAAGGGAGAAGGAGGAGGAGTAAATGAACAGGAGAGGAAAGGAGGAATAGGAAAGGAGTAGGAAAGAAGGAGGAGGAGTAGGAAAAGTTTCTGGACAGAGCCCAGGTGTGAGAACAGCCACAGAGAAAAGAGACGAAGCTATCAATCTGAAAGAGTGAAAGAAAGAGAGAAAAGAAAGCAGAATAAAAGACAGAAAGAACAGGAAGTTAGATGGAGAGTGAAGAAAACACTTCTACAAGGTTCTCTCTCTTTTCTTGTGTCTCAGATTGCTCTCTGTAGACGCTGCTGATCAGCTGGAGGACGAGGCTGGAGCTCTGAGGCGTTTGAAGGAGGGAGGCCTTGTTGTCGAGGGCAAGGTTGAAGAGAAGAAAGAGGAGAGAATAAAGGGGGGAATAAAGGAGGAGGAGTGCTTGTTATTAAGAAGTGGTGGTAGAAGGCTGACTCCTCAGAAAAAGTGTGAGGGGGGTGGAAGGCTATAGGGGTTGACCGTGGCTTTGTTCTCTTTGTCATGATGGGGCACAGAATACAGACACTCGCGGAACCAGTCAAGGATTTTATTAAAAACCCACAGGGTACAGAGAATGAGATTAGCAGTAGAAACAAAACACCAGTAAAGGTATACCTGGGAGCGGAGAGCTTAACAGGATAGTGAGGCAGTCCAGTGGTCATACACGAAGTAAGCAGTATCAGAGGCAATCCAAAAACAGAAACGATAAACAGTCCAATGGTCATATACAAGGCAGGCAGTATCAAAGGTGATCCGAAAAACATAAACGATAAACAGTCCAGGGTAATACACGAAAAAATCCACAACGAAGGCAAAGGCAAAAATCGGTAGTCAAAAAGCAAAAAGCAAGGTCATACACAGAAAATAATCACAGAAATAACGCTTTGTAATGTCGGACGAAACCTAGGCAATACGCGGCGCAGGTGAGCGTCTGAGCAGTGCTTTTATACTAATGCTAATACTCAGGGCTTCCTGGCCGGAGCAGGTGAGGTGTCACGTGATCAGCAGTGTGTGTGTTGTCAGCGGGTGGTGCATTCTGGGTATTGTAGTTGTTAGGCTGACAACCTCCGTTGGAGACCAGTGTGGAAGGACAGGAAGTGCCTAAAGCACCAGACATGACACTCTTTCACAGAGAAACGCCTCGCCATTTATTTTAATAAAGAAATAAAGTCTGAGTAAAGGCAAAGAGACTGTGCACTGTTTAAAAAAAAAATAAAAAATTCCGTCCAAAATCTCACCTTGTGTTCTCAGCTTAATAACTCAGAAATCCCTTCACACATAAACATAATGCATATATGGTTAGAAAGGGCGGAGCTTACTCTTTCTAAAAATAGTGATCACATCCCAGTGCGGTAAAGCTAAATCTACAAGAAACCCATTGAGAGAAAAACACCTAAAAAAGTGAAAAGATCTCCTTCCCCAACCAATATTATTTACCTTTAGTGCTTCAAACACATTTATATGATGTTTCAAACCAAATAATATCAGTAAATAAAGACTCAAAAGTGTCACAGAAAAAACAGTGTGAAACTACCTGCTTTACTCAAACTAAAGCTATAGGTATGGTGTGCGCACTACTTTATATAGTTTTTATTATTTTACTCGCACATTTTTACTTTTAAGTAGTTATTTTTGCACTAAACTAATTTTTTTATTTATTTAGACATTTTTTTTTACATTTTTGTATATATATATATATATATATATATATATATATATATATATATATATATATACATATATATGTTTTCTTTGTGTGTTCTGATTAAAATACTGAAAGGTATAGGCTGCTCTGAGTGTCAGGTTTTTAATATCTACATGTATCCTAGAGGTGTGATTATTGATTATCAAGATAAATAAATAACTCCACCTGATGCTGTTTCTCCATGTATTTTATCAAAGTAATAATTAATAAGACATGTAATGAACTCAAATCATCAATATTCTTATGCTTTTTTAACTCATAAACACTCTAGTCTAACTATTTTTGAAAATATATCTTAGGTGTGAATATATTTAAAGTTTATACATTCAAAAATAATAATAATAATTAAAAAAAAACAAGCGCTTGATAAAATTTTGATCAAAACATGATCAGTTCCAGGAAAATATAACAATTCTGCTTCCTTTTACATTTTAAATGATGATATTTTTGAGCAGCCGTATGTCTTCTGGAGTAAAAGAGATCAGGGCATGTGTTTGTCTGATATAATTACTGTGTTATGAGACCTGAAAGAGGAACTGAAAACAAAAACGGAGAAAAAACACAACAAAACAGCCTAGAGTTCAAAGGGTTAACAGTTTTCACAAATAAATGTATTTTTTCTAATTTTGTAATCACCCACAAATAACTTTAATCAAACGTGTAAACTGAAGAGTGATGTCCATTGATTTTGTATGTAGCTGTAAGAGATAGCTCTTGAGATACTGCTTGTTATATCTCAGTTTACATGCGACAGAATAGAGTGAATTGATATTCATGATTATCTCCCGCATGGACATTAAAACTGACAGTGAATGAAGCTGCTTTTTAATTTAGTGTTGATTCCTATCACAGCCCTTCATCCATCATAATGACTGATTTACTGAAACGACTGCAGTTAATAAAGACAATCTGTCAGCATCGTCTTTACTGTGAACTTATTCTTGTGATGCTCCACCACCCACAGCTCTGCCTGAACCAATCTAACAGGTATAAAAGGTGAAAACAGCTTTAAAGGTATCGACAAACTGACAACATGTCAACCTCTCAGTGTCTTTATACGTATTTAAAAAAACAACCATAATCCGTTTATTACTGCAGTCTGATTATTTTCATGATTAGTCTTAGATTTCTGATAAAGAGAGCTGGACTTTGTGTCAGTAATCAGACTGAGATAAAATGCATATTCAGCTTTGAAAAAAAAAAAGAAGAGAGCACTTAAAAATGATGAGTTTCTTTGATTTTACCAAATTGAAAACCTCTATAATATAATCAAGAGGAAGATGGATGATCACAAACCATCAAACCACCAAACTGAACTGCTTGAATTTTTTTGCACCAGGAGTAAAGCAGCATAAAGTTATCCAAAAGCAGTGTGTAAGACTGGTGGAGGAGAACATGATGCCAAGATGCATGAAAAAACTGTGATTAAAAACCATCAGGGTTATTCCACCAAATATTGATTTATGAACTCTTAAAACTTTATGAATATGAACTTGTTTTCTTTGCATTATTTGAGCTCTGCATCTTTTTCTGTTTTTTCAGCCATTTCAATTTTTTTTCTGTAAATAAATGCTCTAAATGAGAATATTTTATTTGGAATTTGGGAGAAATGTTGTCTGTAGTTTATAGAATAAAACAACAATGTTCATTTTACTCAAACATAAACCTAAAAATAGCAAAATCAAATCAGAGAAACTGATTCGGAAACTTTTTTTTTCCAGAGCTGTAAGCTCTTAACTTGAGTGGCATAAGGTCACCCAAAAGCAGTGTGTAAGACTGGTGGAGGAGAACATGATGCCAAGATGCATGAAACAAAAACTGTGATTAAAAACCAGGGTTATTCCACCAAATATTGATTTTTGACCTCTTAAAACATTAGTATTGTTGTTTCTGAATAAATTCAATCTTATTTTGACCATTTATCATTTTCTGCAAATAAATGCTGCAAGTGACAATATTTTATTTGGAATTTGGTAGAAGTGCTGTCAGTAGTTTATAGAATAAAACTAACGCTACCAACGCTAATTGGTAATATAATTGGATATATATGCTAACAGCGCTAATATTACAAATACAAATACTAAAATCTGTATATGGTTAAATTCTGCATATGACTGTTGTGTAAAAAATATTATGTACAAATAATATAATCATATTATGCAGTATTAAGAAACACACAGAGAGAGAGAGAGTGTTTGTGTATGAAGTGAATTAATATCCTTCTTTGTTGGAGGTGCAGCTGACCAATAAAACATTTGGACTTTTGAAAAGAAAGCTTTCATTCTTCTCTAACACACACACACACACACACACACACACACAGTTACAGACTCTTCTAACATGCACCCCTTTCTTAGGGCCTACAATGGTTGCCTTTACTGACGCAAGCAAAGCAGTGTTAGGTAATGTGTGTGTGTGTGTGTGTGTGTGTGTGTGTGTGAGAGAGACTCACTCAGGTGAGATAGAAACTTGCATACTCATCTATTATGCAGCCGATTCCCACTGTAACTCTGTACCCCTGACCCACAGCGCCCTCTACAGACACAGCCAGACACTACAACTCAGCCCAAAGCTGTAATATTGCATAACCCTGATATTATAAAAGAGACACCATACGCTTACAGAGAGTCCTGTAGAATAATATTAATACTAATACTAATATTAATAACTAATTAGTTATATTATAATAATTATATTATTTGTAATATTAAATATTACCAGAGCTAAAAAGCATATATAGCTCTGAAAAAAAAGAAACCACTTAAAATGATGAGTTTCTTTGATTTTACCAAATTGAAAACCTCTGGAATATAATAATCAAGAGGAAGATGGATGATCACAAGCTGTCAAACCACCAAACTGAACTGCTTTTTGAATCTTTGCACCAGGAGTAAAGCAGCATAAAGTTATCCAAAAGCAGTGTGTAAGACTGGTGGAGGAGAACATGATGCCAAGATTCCAATTATATTATAATGCCAATTATATTATTTGTGATATAATTGTAAAATAATGTTACAATAAATAAAACCCTAAAAAAACACTGGCATGCCAAAAGTCACGAGACAGCAGTCTATAAAGGCATTGAATGAAGTGTTACCTCAGGGGACAGCTTGAAGTGGGGTTGATATTGATAATAAGATTATTATTATTATTATTATTATTATTATTATTATTATTATTATTATTATTATTATGTATTTACATTTTCTCCACTCTTTTCTTTTTTTTTTTTAATCAGTAGCGAGTAGTTGGGTCCTGTGTCTATAATTTTTTTTTATTTTCTACTTAAAGCACTTTTTTACAATGGTGTCCTTTTATTAAAAAGAATGTAAATTTTCAGTTTATAGAGATTTTTGGCAGCAGTTAATATACACATTAGATAACCCGAACTCTCCCAGTGTTTTTTATTTAAGTCATTTTTATTGCAGTGTATTGTTATTGTTGCTCTCTGATTCATTGCTCTCATCACTGACTGGCTCGCGTGTAAAGCCAGTGTTGTGCTAATTTCAGCACCCCTGCCAGGAAAAGCACCCTCTCTCAGGAGCTTTAACTTTACTCTAAAAAAAAAAAAAAAAAAAGCTAAAAAAAAATACAAGATACTTTTCTAAACTACGCTGACTCGAAAGAAATAAGGAAAGAGAATCATGTGACCTGCAGCCTCTTCCAAGACGGGGTGCTTTTCATGGCGGGGATGCAGATTTAGGCACTACTTTGGTGCTAAATTCAGCACCCCCGCCAGGAAAAGCACCACCTCTCAGCAGCGCATATGCACCGTCTTCTTGAAAATTGGTTTAGCTAAGTAATTAGAAATGCGTTCTTAAGAGAGGGTGCTTTTCATGGCATTTCAGAGCACTTTCAAAATAAAAGTTTATTTTAAAACAATCTCTGCTATTTTTTTTTAGCTATGTCTGATATTCCGATTCCTACGCCAATGGTGGCAGCTACACTATATAGACAAAAGTATTGGTATACCTACTTGTTGGTTGTTGTTTTTTTAAATCAAGGGAAGTAAAAAAATAGTTTATTCTGCTTTTGTTGGAGTAACTGTTTCTACTGTACAGAAAAATCTTTCTACTAGATACTGAAGCTTTGCTGTGGGGATTTGATTGTGATTGTGTTCAGCCTCAAGAGCTTAGAGTTTTTGAGCTCAGGATGTTGGAAGATCAAAAGTATTGGATGGAGCTCCATCGTTCCAACGAACACAGTTCCACTGATCCACAGATCAATACTGGGAACTTTCTACCCCTCTATAGCTCACACCTGGCTTTAAATCTGGATTGCCATTTTAACGGCGCAGCTACCTGGACGTGTTCAACGCTGCTCAACAGAGGAAACTGACCTGCTTGTTCACATTTGTTCATTCTGTTTGTTTATTCATTCTGCCTCTGTTGTTAAGTTACTGCCAAGATAGCAATGAACGTCTAATAACTGTTGATGTCTGTCTAGGTTTTATTCAGTCAGTGGAGCTCCTGTGTTTTTTGTTGACCAGATAAACAAGCAAAACTCCAGAAATTCAGCTGAACACACCTCATTTCCAAAACACCACACCCATCAGTGTAGATTTATTCAGAAGCTCTGCTGCTATTTAAACGACACAGATGGAAGGTAATCTGGTAATCTGGTGTACCGGGCAAATGCCCGATGGGCCGACAGTCCTCAGGGGCCGATGCTGTTGATTTTTTTTCTTCCTTTTTTTTCTAAGAGACCTGCCCACAATTTAGACGAGGCGGCCCATTGGCCCATCTTCAATATAGATACTGGACTAAACCAATCAGGATATAGGAGGAAAGCGGCCACACCCTTTCTTTCTTTTTCTCACTCTCTTTCTCTCTTTCTCTCTTTCTCTGTCTCTCGCTCGCTCTCTCTCTCTGACTGTCTTTCTCTCTTCTTCTCGCTATCTTTCTTTCTCTGTCTCTCGCTCGCTCTCTCTGTCCTTCTCTCTTTCTTTCTCTGTCCTTTGCTCGGTCTCTCTCTCTGACTGTCTTTCTCTCTTTTTCTCGCTCTCTCTCTCTGAATGTCTTTCTCTCTTTTTCTTGCTCTCTTCTTCTCGCTCTCTCTTTCTTTCTCTGTCTCTCGCTCGCTCTCTCTGACTGTCTTTCTCTCTTTTTCTTGCTCTCTTTCTATCTCTGTCTCTGACTGTCTTTCTCTCTTTTTCTCGCTCTCTCTCTCTGACTGTCTTTCTCTCTTTTTCTCGCTCTCTTTCTATCTCTGTCTCTGACTGTCTTTCTCTCTTTTTCTCGCTCTCTCTCTCTGACTGTCTTTCTCTCTTTTTCTCTCTCTCTCTCTGTCTTTCTCTCTTGTTCTCGCTCTCTATCTGTCTCTCTTTTTCTGTCTCTTGCTAGCTCTCTCTCTCTGACTGTCTTTCTCTCTTTTTCTCTCTCTCTCTTTCTTTCTCTGTCTCTCGCTAGCTCTCTCTCTCTCTCTTTCTTTCTCACTCTCTCTCTCTGAATTTCTTTCTCTGTCTCTCACTCTCTCTTTCTCTCTGAATTTCTTTCTCTGTCTCTCACTCTCTCTTTCTCTCTGAATTTCTTTCTCTTGCTCTCTCTTAAAAAGAACTCAATCCAGTAATCCAGTAATTAGGAATAAATATTTGTGGTTAAAGTAATGCCAGGACTGATTTTTGTCCCAGTCCAGCCCTGGAGCCCTTAAATTAGTGTAAAACATGTTAGGACTCATTTGGTACATAAAGAAATACAAAACAAATTTAATATTTCTATTTTCTATTTTTTTTTGTTACTTTTAGCCCATGCAGTACATAGTTATAATATGCTATACAGTATATACTGTTTAATTCTGACTGTCTGTCTGTCTAAATGATGCTCACACGTGAATATCTGATCTAAAACCCTGATTTAAGTCTGATCTGTATATTTATATCAGTGTACCGTGAGCGCCCTCTGCTGTTCACTGCTGCTCATCACCCTGTTCTAAACAAAATAAATCCAGGACAGACTCTTATTTATCTCCGTTCAGTTAAACTCCTCACAGACTTCAGCTCAAATTTAGATTTACAGAACGTTTCCTTTCTAACTCTGCTGTAAGGAGCTTACAGACACCAGCCGCATAATTCCCCATAATGCTGTGCGACAATTATACTTAATCTAAACTCAAATACTAAACCTTTCAGCAGGATTAAGACGAGCTGTAAAGACCCGAGATTCTCGGCTTTATATTACATACATATATATTAAAAGATAATGAGTTCAATTCCTGACTCTAAGTTCTAAGTTGCAGCTGCTGTAAAACAGCCAAACTTTCTATGAACCCAGTATTCATAATGCATCAAATTAAATGGCATGCATAATACCTTATAATTATCTAAATTACTTCGACAGTAGTTACAGCAACATATATAAAACATGTCATATACATAGTACATATTATAATATAGTATAATATAATAGGTATAGTATAATAGGAAAACATACAGGCAAATTAACATTTTTTGCTAATTTTTGATATTTTTGTCCTAAAATTAAGTCAAAATGTGTAAAAAAAAAACTTAAAAATAACCATTACGTTAAATTCCTTGGCCCAGAATTGTATGGAAAAGTGTGCTCATTTGTCTGTATAGGTTGTTAACTTAAGGAGCTATGCCAATTAATTCATATTTTTTCAGGTTCGAAATTGGGATAGGTGTAGTAAAAGGTTAAAAATAAGCCCCACAGGACATTTTTTGTCCTGTTACTTGTCGTAATCTTAAAGTAGACACTTCAAGGAATAAGAAAAATTCTAAGATGTTTCTATTTAATGCACAGGATTTTAGTGTAATGTGAAAACATACAGGCAAATTAAAGTTTTCTGATTTTTTTTAATATTTTTGTCCCAGAATTAAGTCAAAATATACAAAAAACGTAAAAATAACCATTCCGTTAAATTCCTTGGCCCAGAATTGTATGGAAAAGTGTGCTCATTTGTCTGTATAGGTTGTTAACTCAAGGAGATATGCCATTTTCTTCATAATTTTTTTTCCAGTTTGGAATTAGCATAGATGCATTAAAGGGTTAAAAATAAATGTCATGGGACATTATTTCATCCTGTTACCTGTCAGAACCTTAAAATAGACACTTCAAAGATTAAGAAAAAACAGGTGGCGAAAAAAACATCCACTATGTGCTCGTGGACACCCGTTTCCATCTAGACTGTTATGTAAATGTATAAACAGTGAGTTAATAATGCCTTTTAATATCTGTTCATAAGACTATTGTACATACTATGTAATTATAAGTTCACATAAGTTCACAAGGCTGTTCACCTAAACTAGGAGAGCACTGATCAGAGATATAGCCAAGAGGCCCATGGTGACTCTGGATGAAATGCAGAGATGGCCTTTATAGAAGAGTGTTAAGAAGAAAGCCATCGTTAAAAGAAACATATAAATTGCTGTTTGCAGTTGCAGCAAACATGTGGAAGATGGTTCTGTGGTCAGATCAGACCAGAGACTGTAAAAAAAAGATGGACGCCGTGTCGCCGTTCACATTCATTCAATGAAAATTAAGCCAAAATCTTCCGCCATGTTGCCGATCCTGATACCGATCCTGATTCTGCGCAGTAGAGACCAGAGGAGGGAGAAAGACTGTGGAGAGACAGCATACTCATTTAAATAACCCCGCCCCTGAGGGCTGCCTAGAGGTCACAGGCTGCAGAGCGGGGCGGAGCTGACGGTCTGTTATTGGTCCCGCCCATAACCAGCCCTTTTACAATAACCACACCTTTTAGAATAGAGCTGAATAACGTTTTAAAAATGAATTCTGTGGGGATTTAAAAATGTAACAATATAAGCAGAGGTTACACTAGCTGCTGCATTTAAATAAAGGAGGTAGAATTACAGTATATTGGAGAAAAACGTGATCGAAAGTTGTTCTATTTTGCCATTGAAACCTATGGGGATGGGTGGGGTTACACATCTTTCTGCAACCAAACAGCAGGGGGCGCCCGACCTGTGGTGGCTTCACTTTTGAGAGACGATGCTCTGTCCAGCTATACACAGTCTATGGATCAGACCAAAGTTGAACATTCTGGCCTAAATGCAAAGTGTTATATGGGGAGGAAAATTTACACTGCTCATCACCCTGAACACATAATCGAACCCCACTGTGAAACATGGTGGTGGCAGCATCATGCTGTAGAGATGCTTTTATTCTTCAGCAGGGACAGATTCGGGAAGCTGGTGGGAGATAAATACAGGGAAATCCTGAAGGAAAAGCTGTTGAAGGCAACAAAAGACTTGAGACCTTCCAGCAAGACGATGACCCTAAACATACAGCCAGAGCTACACTGAGGCGATTTAAAACAAAACATATTCATGTGTTAGAATGATCCAGTCAAAGTTCAGACATAAACCAAATCGAGAACTTGTGGCAAGATCTAAAAACTGCTGTTCACAAACGCTCTCCATCCAATCTGACTGAGATGGAGCTGTTTTGCAAAGAAGAATGGGGCAAAACATTTCAGTCACTAGATGCGCTGGTAAACTGGTGGAGATAAACCGTAAAAGACTTGCAGATGTAATTGCAGCAAAAGGTAGTTTCACAAAATATGACTCATTGAATTATGCATAATTTTCTTTCCACTTCACAACTGTATACCACTTTGTGCTGGTTTTTCACATTAAATTCCAATTAAATATCTTTGTTTGTGGTTGTAAGGTGACAAAAGAATGCTCTAGCATCTCTTAAAGTCTTTTAACTGGGTAAAAAAATCCTCAAGTGCATTGTACACACATGTCTAGCAGTCACTGATCTCTCATCAAGAGGTGCACTACCTGAAATTAATGCTTGAAAGACTTTTTGCCTCTTTATAGGGAAACAGTGGAGACACTTTACGCCCTTATAAGGAGATAGAGAGCCCGAAAACGGGCGGAAAAACGAGAACGGGCAGAAACTAAAGTCACGCCGAGCGCGATAGAGAGACAGGGGAGGAATGTAAACATAAGCTTACCATAGAAGCATTTTTTTTAAATTTCCGTAATTGTTTTTTTTTTTCGTTATTTTTTTCGTTTTTAATCTTGGTTTGTTTAGGCTGTTTGTTGCACATTTATTTTTTTGTTTCTTTCTTTTCTTTTATTGTTTTGAGTTATTGCTTATTTATATTTTACTCTTTTATGCGTTTAGTTTTTATTTATTCATCTGTCGTTGAATTTTATTAGTTCTATTACCTATGATTTTATGATTCCTACTCTTAAATCATTATTTTTTCACCTTATTTGTTTTATATCTTAATATTTTTTAAATTATTTTTTATATATTTATCTTATATATCTTTTTAAAATGCTGTTTTTGTTTTTATTACTTATTTTATTCTGTTTAGATTTTTTTTTTTTTGTCAATCATTTCCCTATGTAATTGCGCGACTACATTGTAAATGAGGGCCACCCTTAATGTACTCTGAGTTTAAATTGTTGAGGTTGATTGATAGATTGATTATAGTTAAAATAACCTCACGGGCCAGATGCATTACACCCTCTTGTGTTTAATCAGACCACACGTTTACACTCATCACACAATACAGCACAACATATTACAACATTACACCAACGTTATGTAAGATATCAGTCACTAGCACAGTTTTCTGCTTGATATTAGAGAGAGATGTATTTTACAGTACCTGCCAGGCCTGCTGTTATCACAGCGTGGGAGGGAGAGTCATGCTTTGTATTCGCACCAGTTTGGAAGGAATCCAAAATCTACATAAACCAAAAGCACCAGCTTTAGCCTTCACCACAAAGCCTGTTCCTGCTCTGCAGATCATTATGGGCTGCCTGTAAATTACTGTATATTGACTCTTTGGTTATCGTGTGTGAGAGTATTAGCATAACCATTTCCAGCTTTCTTTCCAGATCCCATTCAAGATCTAGTTTATATTTTATTTCATCAGGCCTCTCTAACCAAGCTTATCTAATCCAGCTACAGGTGTTGGACAATGGAATTGAAACACCTGTCATCATTTTAGTGTGGGATTTTAGGTTTCATGGCTAAATTGGAGCAGCCTGGTGTTCAATCTTCATTAATTGCACATTATTGCACCAGTAAGAGCAGAGTGTGAAGCTTCAATTAGCAGGGTAAGAGCACAGTTCTGCTCTAAATATTGCAATGCACACAACATTATGGGTGACATACCAGAGTTCAAAAGAGGACAAATTGTTGGTGCACGTCTTGCTGGAGCATCTGTGACCAAGACAGCAAGTCTTTGTGATGCATCAAGAGCCACGGTATCCAGGGTAATGTCAGCGAGATACCACCAAGAAGGACCAACCACATCCAACAGGATTAACTGTGGACGCTGTAAGAGGAAGCTGTCTGAAAGGGACGTTCGGGTGCTAACCCGGATTGTATCCAAAAAACATAAAACCACGGCTGATCAAATCACGCAGAATTCAATGTGCACCTCAACTCTCCTGTTTCCACCAGAACTGTCCGTCACCACAATCAATTATTGTGCTCTAAAACCAGGTGTTTCAGTTTCATTGTCCAACCCCTGTATGTTCAAACTGCAGTAACATTTGATTAATGCACTTGCAAGTGAATCAACACAGTTATCACAATAATTTCTGCATGGGTTACTGTGGTAATCAGATTGCCAGCCCATAAAAACAAAAAAACAAATTTGGCACATCTATATTGTTTCTGAATTAATTTTTAATAGTCTGGACAGAAAGAAACCACATAAAATTTGATTTTTGCAAATCAAATCCAAACCATAGTTGGAGGTGGTTTGAAATGTGATCACAATCAGATTTCTACAGATGTGTCTCAGTAGTTTCAATGTGACTTCCATCTAACTGAAGCAAACAAAAAGACAAATCACCTCAACAGATTTAATTTTAGAGAGAAATATAAGCAGTCTGAACACAGCTCAACCTTTGGCGCTCTTCTTGGACCCCCATGCTTTCATCACTGGGTTGCTGTAGCTTTGGTAAGGGTTGCTGTAGTGGGTTGTTGTGGTATTTAATTTGGCATAACCTTTGAACTCTTGCTCATGATAACAGCTTTCCCAGTCTTCTCAAGTCTCCCGGAAGTTGCTGGAGTGTACTGAATATCAATAAAGGCTCCTTGATGCCCGCAAGCCAGATAAATTAACTTCAACTCAGACTACTCTAAAGTATATCGTCGCTGTCCTATGAAAAACACTTATCTCCATTTTTGTCGATTTTCAGTTTAGTACATAATTTGAACAGACAAACTGTCTTTTACACTGTGTCAAAATTTCTTGATGAACGGACCAATAGAAACTCTTCAAAATTACCTGAAATAAACTGTTTTTACATTGACTTCCATTGAAAGTTTACAAGGTTTTTTCCCTCTCCTGTAAAGTTGCTGTTTTGGAGATAAGTGTTTTTCATTGGACAGCGACGATATCCATGTTGGGTAAAATAACACAATGAAGATCTTGCATACCTGCACACCTTTTGGCTACAATAAGTCCAAGTCGCTGAAAAAAAGTATTTGCAAACATGAGATTGAGTTTCTTGTCTCTTAATAAAGTGTTTGAGAGCATCAGTTAAAGTAAAGTAGTGAAGAGGTAGAGTTACAGGTATACAGTGAATAGTGAATATTTGAGTAATGTTCGAATCCAGATTAGGAGAAGCAACAACTACTCAACTAAGTAAAGAAAAAATGAAGGTCAGTCAATCCGAAAAGAAGAAGTTTGAAAGTATCCTCATAAGCAGTCACTGCAAAAAAACATCAAAAACGTTATAATAGAACTGGCACTCATCAGGAGCGATCCAGGAACAGAAGGCCAAGAGTTACCTCCATTGCAAAGAATAAGATAATAATAATAATGATAATAATGTAATCACATACACAGTAACTACATAGCACACAATGTGGTGTGAATCTGATCTGTAAGAAAACTGATTACATGGTTGACTGACTCAAGCTAGTTTGGTCTTCTTCTTGGGCAATTACGTTTGGCAGCAGGCCAGATATTTTCCAAGCCATTATGTGGCCACAAAAAAACAGTTTTATAAAATGAAGTGTAATGGGATGGAGTGCTGCTACAGACTAGTAGCTCTCCAGCCCAGAGGGTTGTTGAACCCAATTGCAGAACAGTTGATCTCAAAGCAGGTAAACCCAAGAAGAAAAGAATAAATAAATAAACACACCACTCCTCACGCAGGATCAAATCTGTGTCTTCAGGGTCGCTGTCCAATACACTATTACTGCCCCGGCTAGTGAATTGGGACACGGACAAAAAAAAAAAACCCTCCTTATAAGGAGATAGGGAGCCCAAGAACGGGTGAAAAAACGAGAACGGGAAGAAACTAAAGTCACGCTGAGCCCGACAGAGAGAGAGACAAGGGAGGAATGAAAACAAAAGCTCACCAGAGAAGCATTTTATAATATGTTTTTTTATAGTTCAAACAACCTCAGGGGACAGATGTTTCATGCTTGTGGGCCCCATCTGCCGACCCCTGCTTTACACTAACACCAGTATTCCCAACAATGGAGTCTTGCCATTTTACTTCCTCTGACTTTGTTTCAGAGCGTCCTGTGCAGTTTCCTGACGTTATTCAGGCCGAGGCAATAACAGGAACAGTTCCAGGTCTTAAACCAAGCTGAGGAGATATCAGTCTGATCTCTGACTGGTTATAGACCTTTCCCAATTATTTATCGGCTTCTTTCACTGGAAAGCTTAGTACAATATTCTATGGCTACCGATGTGAACTCTGTACAGCTTTAGTACCAGTATACCATCACTATTGCACTAAGAGTAATGACGACTTGAGGACTGACCCATCACCAGGACTGTTTTTACTACACTGCACAAGTTAAAGATGTATTGAACACAGAAACAGGACTAATACAGGTGTAGACGTACCTGAGTGTTGTAGTATAATCAGCGCAGGTCATTCTGTTCTGTTTTAGTGATTGTAGAGCAGTGGAGAATCTTTAACATGCTAAACCTGAGTGAGTTACAAGGCAGGTCCATGAAATAAAAAATAAAAAAAAATAAATATATATAAACAAAGCTCTGAGAACTTCCTCAGTAATCCGTTCATCAAGTTTCCATGCAACTAATAAATCAATAATTGAAAAAAAAGTTAAAGAGTTTAATAATTTGATTACTGCAAAAATGTAGATTGTGTCGATCAGTAATTCAGTCTACATGTACTGAATAATCCGATAACTGCAGAAAATCTAATCTAATCTGATCTATGGGTTTACAGACAAGTTAATTATAGTAGAACTGTAAAAAATAAAGATTGTCAGTAATCTGATCTGAGTTTACAGACAGTTAATAATTGGATAGTTGTGAAAACAATCTGATCTATAAATATACAGAAAATGAATAATTGGATAAATGTAAAGAATAAACTGTAAAACTGTAAAAAAAAAAGAATAAAATGATTTTTTCAGTAATCTGATGAGTTTACAGACAGTTAATAATTGTACAACTGTAAAAAAAAATATCTGATTTTGTCAGTAATCCGATCTATAAATTCTCAGACAGTTAATAATTGTTTAACTGTATAAAAAACTGATTTTGTCAGTAATCTGATCTATGAGTTTACAGAAAATTAATAATTGTATAACTGTAAAAAATCTGATTTTGTCAGTAATCTGATCTGAGTTTAAAGACTGTTAATAATTAGATAACTGTAAATAATCAAATTAGTAATCTGATCTATGAGTTTGCAGACAGCTAATTATTGGAACACTGAACAAAATCTGATGATTTTCTCAGTAATCTGATCTGAGTTTACAAACAGATCATTATTGGATAACTGTAAAGAATAAACTGTAAAAAAGAAAAAAATGATTGTCAGTAATCTGATCTTTGAGTTTACAGACAGTTATTAATAATTAACTGTAAAAAAAATATCTGATGTCAGTAATCTAATCTGCGAGTTTACAGAAAATGAATAATTGTATAACTGTAAAAAATCTGATTTTATCAGTAATCTGATCTATAAATTCTCAGACAGTTAATAATTGGATAATTAAAAAATATCTGATTTTGTCAGTAATCTGATCTATAAATTCTCAGACAGTTAATAATTGGATAATTTAAAAAAATCTGATTTTGTCAGTAATCTGATCTATGAGTTTACAGAAAATTAATAATTGGATAAATGTAAAAATCTGATTTTGTAAGAACAAATCCAGCCTTAGGTAGGGTCAGATTGGATTTTTGGGCCCCATCTAAGCTCTTCTATGATTTTCACCCTCACACCAAATTGGTGTAAAAATGTGATAAAATCAAAAATAAATAAGTAAAAATTAAACAAAAAAAAATTCCAACCAAGAAATAAAAAGCATTGAATACCAGTAAAATCCTTCATCATTTTAATATCACGATAAATCATTGCACCAATATATCGTCATAGCCCTAACATTTACTCACTGCATCGACACAGACGGTACAGTCTAGGTCGTCCTTATTGGCCTAGAACCCGCGTTCACACGGTTCAGATTGTGTCTTGTGGTTGTGTCCGTTTCCCTGACGTGATATTTGGCCCTTGCTTGGTTTGTCCCCCCGCAGGAAGCAGGAAGAGGCTCGTCTCAGGATACAAACCCACGGATTCAGCGTGTAAACATGCTTTAGTTCAGAGACGTCCTGAATGTAGACAGCTGTGCGTATGGCATCTTGGTCACACTCTTGATAAAAGAATAAATAAATCCCTTATAAATTTTAGATTCCTACTACTCCACACTATTATATTACAACCTTATGTGTGTTATTAGTGTTGCTCTGGGGACGAGAAAGAAGAGTGGAATGGAGGGAAACATTAAATACAGTCCAAATACAGGCCAAAAGTTTCTCTTTTTCAATGCGTTTTCTTTATTTTTATGACTATTTACATTGTAGATTCTCACTGAAGCATCAAAACTATGAATGAACACATGTGGAGTTTTATGTACTTAACAAAAAAATGATCTGTCCTCCACAGTCACCGGACCTGAACCCAATCCAGATGGTTTGGGGTGAGCTGGAGCACAGAGTGAAGAAGGCAAAGGAGCAACAAGTGCTAAAAACACCTCTGGGAACTCCTTCCTTCCTTCAAGACTGTTGGAAAACTTTTCATTTCAGGTGGCCACCTCTTGAAGTTGAAGCTCATTGAGAGAATGTCAATGCCAAGAGTGTGCAAAGCAGTAATCAGAGCAAAGGGTGGCTCTTACTTTGAAGAAACTAGAATATAAAACATGTTTTTTTAGTTATTTCACCATTTTTGTTAAGTACATAAAACTCCACATGTGTTCATTCATAGTTTTGATGCTTCAGTGAGAATCTACAATGTAAATAGTCATGAAAATAAAAGAAAACACACTGAAAAAGTGAAGGTGTCTCCAAACTTGTGGCCTGTACTGTGATTTTAGAGGGTCAGAGTTATGTTTATCAGTTTTCTGACCACTTGAGGCTGAATTTAAAAGTAAATCAAATTCAAAAATTGGGTGTAAAACTGAAATTTTATTCTTTTCCACTTAGTATAGTGCAAAAGAAATGGGTTTATCCAAACTTATCTTGAACTGTTTTTTAGCTTTCAATTTATGCCTTTCCCAAAACATTTTTTAAATATATATATTTTTTATGTTTTGTTCTTGTAAATAGATTTTTGCAGTGTGAAAAAAAAAAGATTACTTTGTACTTTCCAAACACTAACCATAAAAAAAAAAGAAAAAGAAAAAAAGAAAATAACTTTTTCTGATTTTTCAATTAGGGCTGGGCAATATTGTAAATAAAGAAAATTAAAAAATTAAATCTCAACATTCTTAAAATAGTATATATATATATATATATATATATATATATATATATATACCTTCAACGTTTAATGCAGCTTTTAATTTTAAACATGTTGCAAATATAATCCTCCTATATATTTAAGTTAAGGAAAAAGGGAAACTTCTATATTTAAAGATATGAAATCTCGATTATCCCATTTAAAAAATATACACATTAAAACAGTAATACATTTAATCACATTAATCACTAATTTAAATAACTTCACAGCCCTACAATTAGAAATGCGAGATGATATCGAAATTTTATCAGTATCTACTGGTGTTTTCAGCCAATACTTTTCGATATATTTAATGTATGCTGGAAAAGAACCAAGCTGCACTACTATAAATTGGCCAACATTGGTCATTCTACTTTAAAATCACTGATTTAAGATAGTTTTAATTTATTGTTATTAGTTTAAAAGTTCTAAAGTTATACCGGGGTGTTTAGTCTCTCTGTAAATTACAGTATATGTATACCAGCGTCAACATCAACAGATAATATATAATATATGTAATATCAGATACCAACATTGTTTCAACATCAGAACATCCCTAGTTTTAAAATGGAGAAATTCCTGAAATTCTGTTTGGGAAAGGTTTGGAGGAAAAAATGGAACTATAGAAGATTAATGACTAAAATATTAAAAACAGTAATTCAGTTTTATACCCAATTTTCAACTTTTCTAATTTCGCCACAATGATCAAAACATGATAAATGAAAATGAAATGAAATTATAAAGGTTACACTGACTTTAGAAGGTCAGAGTTCAGCACAGTAAACACTCTAAATCAGTGGATTTTGGGCTCATTTCACAAAGCAGGTTTTCTCAGGACACTGGATGAGATAAAAATGAGAACTATCCAATAGCTATTTACCAAACTACTCAAACTCCGCCCCTTTAATATAGAAACCTTTGATATCATGAGCGACGAGACAAACTTCATACTGTTTTATTTGTTTAAGGGACTGAAGACTTTCACTGCTGCATGTTCAGCATTTAATAATTGATTAATCGATTTCACTTAATATTTCTCATATTTTCTCCATACTGAGGTTAAAGAGACACATTTCCATCTAATATCCCAACTATTTTCTTTAAAATTGTCCACCCTGCAGTAATTAAAGCTGGAAAATATCATTTTTATATAATCTTAATTCTTAGCATTAAAACTCTAAAGTACGTTTTTTTAAAAGGTATGAGAAGCTGTGAATATTGAAAATATAATAAAAAAAGAGAGTTTTTACTTAATAAAAAATAAAAACTCAATTGACCTGGGTCTGCTGTTGTCTCTGGGAACATCAATACTAAAACTAGGAAATTATTGATATTAATACTTCCCCAATACTTCCGTCCATATTGTACAGTATGTACAATTCCACTCAAAAGTTTGGACACATTTTTATGATTTTTTTTTTTTTTTTTACAATGTAAATTTAATATTAAAGAGACTCCATTTTTGTCGATTTTTAGTTTACTACATAATTTAAACAGAGAAACTGTCCCTTACACTGTGCCAAAATTTCTTGATGAACGGACCAATAGAAACTCTTCAAAATGACCTGAAATAAACTCTTTTTACATTGACTTCCATTGAAAGTTTAGAAGGTTTTTTCTCTCTCCTGTAAAGTTGCTGTTTTGGAGATTTGGAGGGTTTTTCATTGGACAGCGAAGATGTACAGTTTTATACTTTAGATTCTTCTAAATAAGCATCATATTTATCTTTGAGTTCAGATCTGCAGACTCTTGGTGAGATTTTAATCTCAGTGTCTTCATGAGGGAGAGTCACCTGGAATAGTTTTCTAGGCGTCTTGAAGGAAGGAGTTCCTGGAGGTGCTGAACAATAGTTGCTAATCACCTCAAATCACCTTAATCTCAGTTCATCAGGTTTAGATCAGGGGATTAATGTGGAGGATAAAAAACACTTTTTTTTTTATACTGTTTACTACATAATTCCATATGTGTCCCTTAGTTGTTTTAATGTCTTTAATATTAATCTACAATGTAGAAAATAAAATTAATCAACAAATAAAGAAAAGCATTGAATGAGAAGGTGTCCAAACTTTTGACTGGTACTGTAAAACCTTCTATACCGTTTTATAGCTTCGCAGTTTTAATAAATATACTAAAATAATCTTAATACTTGCACCATCCTAGCTCAAAATACGATGTTCCCAAAGTTATGAGTCTTATTTTTTTACTTTTATGGTCAATAATCACAGAAATTAGCACAACTAATGCTATGCTAAGCTATTTTGACTGAAGCATTCCTTTGGTTTATCAGGCGAACTGGGAAAACCTGCTTTGTGAACTGAACTCTGACCCTCACTAGACAACAGAAACTCAACTTATTTAATCCCATAATACAGTGTAGAACAGAAAATGGCATTTTGAGAAATATGAATGCGTGTAAACCGATTGGTATTCCAAAGAATCTCAGGGAATATTGGGATATATAAATAAGTGGAGTGTGTTTGAGAGCAGGGGATGGAATAATAATGGAGTTAAAACTAGAAAAACAATGTGAACATACTGTATGACTGGCACTGATTGATGAACACGATTATAGAAATAGACTTACTTTCTTTCTTACACCCTGATCACACACTGATTTGAGTTACAGCGTAGAGTAACGAAACACAAATTAACGAAGTAATTTGCACAAATTAAAAGCTTTTTAAACACAGAGTTATAACTAATGAGGCTTCTCCAATGCATGGTACACATCTCTACCAACTCACTTTTTGGTACTCGGTTTTTGGTTCGTTCTGAATTGTAGCTGGTAAGCCTGCAAATATAGGTCACCAAGATCTTCTTGAGAGTCATAACGCACACAGAACTGCAGCAACTAATCAATTAAATTGGGTAAAATCGACTATTACTACTTGGGTCTGTGGTATGTTGTGAGCGCCGCCGCTCACCCCATCAAAAAATAAATAAAATAAAGCCTTAGCATTCACTTTTCCCACCTTAAATGTGGCAGCTCTACCAGCTCTTCCAAATCAAGCTGTATTTTTAGTCTAATCTAAGTCCAAGTCCATTTTTCCCATTTCCTCACAGTTGTTTTCTGCTTTCACTTTGCCGTAAAATAAATAAAATAAATTCCGATCTGGCTGTTTAGACGATCCAACAAAACAGATATGTATTGGGTTTCAAAACCAGATATTTAAGTAGCTAAATTGGAGCAGCCTGGTGGTCAATCTTCATTAATTGCACATTGCACCAGTAAGAGCAGAGAGTGAAGGTTCAATTAGCAGGGTAAGAGAACAGTTCTGCTCTAAATATTGCAATGCACACTATAACATTATGGGAGACATACCAGAGTTCAAAAGAGGACAAATTGTTGGTGCACGTCTTGCTGGAGCATCTGTGACCAAGACAGCAAGTCTTTGTGATGCATCAAGAGCCACGGTATCCAGGGTAATGTCAGCATACCACCAAGAAGCACCAACCACATCCAACAGGATTAACTGTGGACGCTGTAAGAGGAAGCTGTCTGAAAGGGATGTTCGGGTGCTAACCCGGATTGTATCCAAAAAACATAAAACCACGGCTGATCAAATCACGCAGAATTCAATGTGCACCTCAACTCTCCTGTTTCCACCAGAACTGTCCGTCACCACAATCAATTATTGTGCTCTAAAACCAGGTGTTTCAGTTTCATCGTGTAACCCCTGTACCTGCTGTGTGAATGTAGCGTAAATATTAGTCTCGTCTTTAATATAAACTAATTTTCTGTTATGGAGCACTTGCTTCAGCTTGCAGTGTGTCCAGCTTTTACACTTCACATTTCCCTTCAAGTCCCTATTCGGCTTATCTCGAGCTGCACCACATGCAAGCAAAATAAGCAAATATGGTTGAGTACAATAGTTGCTTATTACGAGCTGCACGACACCTTGCCCCCAGCTTGTAGCAGAAGCTGCTTTAGTACCTGACGGCACTGAGGCACTGGCATCCGGTGGGGACTGAGGCACTCCGGGTCAAGGCTTGCTGGGGAACAGCTTGGATGAGGGTAGGGGTGGGGGGTGATATATGAAAGTTGGCAAAGCTGACTGTGCAATGCTTACATGTCATATTTTAGTCCATAGTCTGCTTGCTAGGAATCAGAAGGGAGTAGATACTAGAAAAACACCCAGTTTTGAGTACCAGGTAGTATATTTTTCCTAATCCGAGTGCCATAAATGGCCTGAACTGCCATGAACGCAAAGTATTGTGTAGTTACTTCTTGTGTTTTATCATTTTTGAGTCACATAACCCCTTCCAACTGTTTCTAGGACACTTCCGGTCAAAGGGTTTGCTAGAGAACAGCTTGGCACTGACCATTGGCTTGTTCAGAAGTGGGGAAACGGAGTGGGAATGGAGCAATGTGAGTAGTTTATGTACCATGCAGTGGAAAAAGCACCATAAATATGTCTGCACAGAGATGTACAATAGCCCAATTTCTAAAACCCGGACTGAACTGCCAAGCAACACAAAGCAGTGCGTATTTTCTGGCGTATTTTTCATGTTTTCACGTGTGCGAAAAAAGATAAACCAACAAGAGAAAGCGATGTACGGAATACTGACAGCAAATTGGCCAACTGCAGGGCGAGCTACGCTGTAACCCAATCAATGCAATCAGGGTGTAAACATCTCAGTCTGATTTATCTCGCTTCAATTGCCTCTTAATGGGATACTCTGCGAAAGTTGCTCTTTCCTCATCTGTGCATTCGATCTAGTGTCTTCACCGTCAACTTGGACTTCTGCTGCAAATTTCACCACTGAAGAAAAACCAACCCTAGTTCCCCAAAAACCCACCCCACCCTTTGAACAGTCTCACACAGATCTATAGAATTATGATTCAAAATATATACTATTGAATTCCAGTGTATATTTTTTTTTCCTCTTTGTTTTTCAGTTGTTCAAGCTTGAAAACGTCCTCTGTGCGCAATTGATTTCCAGAGAGAGAAATTAAGAGAGAGAGAGAAAGAGAGAGAGGTCTTTGCACTTTGAATGAACAACTGCATGGACAGAGTCCTGTACGTTGCATATGTTATTTTTTTCTTCTTTATTCTTCTTCTTTGTTCCAGTCACTGCCATCGATCAAGCTTGGACGGATTTGTTCCAGCTTTACGTCTTGTTCTTCTTCTTGTTATTCGTTGTCTTCTCTCCAATCGTAATAAAGTCAAGGCAGGTTAAAAGAGTGGGAAGAACTACAAGATCACATGACTGGACAACAGAGAGAGAGAGAGAGAGAGAGAGAGAGAGAGAGACGGAGAGAAAAAAGGGAGGGAGGGAACTGCAGGAAGAGAAAAAGAAAAAGATAAGAAAAGAAATTTAGTACAGAGTACAGCCTGAATTTCTACAAGGCAGCAAAATGGACCGGAGGAGAGATGACGACTTAGATGACTCTTAGCTCAGCCAGGAAGATTCCAGGTGCATTCCAGAGTCGATATGAACGAACATCTGAGAGATGAGCAATAGAGAGATAGATAGATTAAGAGATAGATTAAGAGAAAATATGCCTGTCTGTCTGTTTGTCCCTCAGTCAGTCCGCACTCGACCTCCGCAGGCAAGCGAATCGATGCCTATCGGTACACCAGGTGAGTTATGGTGCTGGATTTGTAGTTGAGCTGGTGGTTGGGCACGAAGTTGTGGTGCAGGCTCTTGCGCGTGCACATGTCGCTGGCGTACAGGCTCATGCACGAGTCGCATGACACCTTGGAACAATTTATGCAGGTGTGAGAAGCCCCCGGCTTGTTGCAGAAGCCGCAACGCGATCCGCTGGCGCTGAGGCGCTCGCCTCCGGTGGGGCTGGGGGCGCTCAGGGTCAAGGGCTTGCTGGGGAACAGCTTGGCGCTGATCATTGGCTTGTCCAGAAGTGGGGAATGGGAGTGGGAATGGGGCAGAGGGTGCGGATGTGGGTGCGGATGAGGGTGGGGGTGGGTATGGGCGTGGGCGGAGCTAGAGTAAACTGATAGCTTCTCCTTCACAGGCATGTAGCCATCCAGAGGGCGGGAGGTTTTTGGGTAGTCCTGAAAGCCGCAGCACGGGGACGGGTCTATGGCGTGGCAGGACTGACACAGGATCATGTCGCATCTTGGGCAAGAGGACAGAGTCGGGCAGCCCAATCCACAGCCTTGGCACTTCACCCCGTGGCTTTTTATCGCCCAGCCGTCTCGGGCTTCGCGGCTCGGCGGCCTGGAAGGCGTCTGGCGACCTCCTAGGCCGCGTTCTGTGTACAGATCAATTTCGTCCAGAGAGGACAGATGGTACGGGTAAGGCTCGGAAGGAGGAGACTGGATAGGATAGAAGTCGGCCACGGGACTGTGCGAAGGCGGACCCGCTGCGGGATGAAGCGAAGTCCCGGGACGGATGATTTCGTCCTTTAGGTCCTCCTCAGCGTCCACGAACAGCGGCTCCTTTCGCAAACTCAACGACGTCTTTAGAACAGGCTTGCTGGCTTGGTGCCAGTGCCCCGCGCTGTCCGTCACGTCCACGGATTTCGACGGCCGACCGCTCCGCCTCAAATGGGCGCGGTCCAGATCCAAAGGCCGCACGGACAAGCGAGTCATGTCACCGGTCAGGCTGTCCCGCCTCCGGAGAGCGTCGGCGCACCCCGCCGCGTCCTCCCTGGTGCTCCTCCTCACCTCCACGGCCTCCAGCTCTGAAGCCGTGCCCCTGGACAAAGCCACCACCTCCCCCAGCAGACGGCACTCGGCCTGGGCCAGCAGCAGCTCGAAGGCCAGCTGTCGCAGGTGCTGAGATCCCCCTGGGTGCTCGCGGAAGATGTACTGAAGCTCCTGGTCTCGGGAGTAGCCCATGGAGCGGAGCAGGGAGCGCAGGTCTGAGTCGCAGATCGCAGACTGAAGATGGTACACGTAAGGTCCAGTAAAGGTCTGTGGAAGAAAAAGAGATTGACATCTTACGATTCACCCAAATAGGTAGACATTGACAGATACTGAAACATTTTTAGGACAAGGATTTTAAGGACAAAAGCAAAGATATGCCATATTCGTACAGATTAGGGCTGCATGATATACCATTTAAGCATCCTCATCAGGATGTGCGCATGCTCAATAGTCACATCGCAAGACGTGCAATGTCACTTAAGGCAATTAAATCAAACACGTCATGTTGAAACGTTTTAGATACACAGCGCTGTCTCTGTGTCTGTGTGAGTGACAGGCTGCTGCTGCCAGAGAAGCACGAGGGGAAGGGGGAGTGCAAGGAGGGGCTGGAGTAAACATGAGGTAACCGCATGGCCTCCATCAACATGGTTGGGCACGTGCTTGAACACTTTTAATCCTAGCAAAATGCCCTTATTTAACTTATTAAAATCCATTTAAATGCCTGGTTAAAGGGCCGATTACTGTTGTCTTGCTGTTTTTTCGGGTTTTGAGTGCTCAGCGCTGACTCAGCTACTGATTGGTCCGCATGTGAGACAGCGGGTGGGGGGGCCGTGCTGGTGACGTCATGGGTCCTCCATTGTTTAATATCATGAAATATATCACAGAAAAAAAAACAACATACATTTTTCTCAATATCGTGCAGCACTAGTACAGACATATTTTGGAATTTTGCTGACAAGACAAAAATGTACTGAAATGTACTGAATACAAATAAAAGAAAAAATATTAATAAAAAATCTGTGTCCAAGCTTTTTTCTTTAAAATGGTGCAAATACTTTATTTTGGCAATTATATAAACAATAGAATTTGAGACATAAGTCTTCTTAGAATTATAATATTGTTAACTGGGATAATAGATCAACCAACACACACACACACACACACACACGCGCCATATCACCCACCCCTAATTATTATATCAGGGTACTGCTTTTTGCTGTTTTTAGTTTTAATTGTACTTTAATCCTGGATATATGGAGATATTTGGAGTGCATTTTTAGTATCACGACATTCTGGATCATTGACTTCTTTTACAAATCTGATAAAACTCTTGTATTTTTTTAATACCTCAGTTTAGGGGTGAGCCATATCATATTGTATGCAGTAATAAAATTAATTAATTAATTAATTTTCATTTTGTTGCAGTAGTGTATTGCTGAAATAAATTAATAAAATAGCAAAAAATATCATGATAATATTTTAGGGCCATATCGCCCACCCCTACCAACCACTAGCTTGGATTGTGAGATAAATACGCATAGTACTTATTGGCTTTGTTGAGGGAGTTTGAGCACTTTGAGAGATATTACTCCATACTTATGACTCCAGCATTTCATAGAGTAAACAGCAGAATCCAGAGGTGGAAAATGTACTGAAAATTTGTAATTAAGTAAAAGTACCTTTACTTTTCTAAGATTCTACTCAAGTAAAAATAAAAGTACCCATCTAAAAATCTACTCGAGTAAAATTAAAAAAAAAAAAAGTACTCAATTTAAAATTTACTTTGAGTAAAAGTTACACAGTTACTTTCATTTATTTGATGTAAAAAAATGTACATATCATAAATTAAATAATTATTAAATTAAATAATTGGAACCTTTAGGCAGTATTTGTTGAGACCACCCAATAAAACATTTTCAAGAACAAGTGACAGGTTTCTATGATCCATTTTTTTCTTTACTGTTAAGAAGTTTAAAAGTTATGGTCATATAGGCGACTATAAACAGTATTTTTATAGTTTTACAGTTCATTATTATTTAGTTGCCATTGCTAAGCTTTAACTGCTATTTACATGTTTTTTTAACATCCAAGCAGATTGTTTAATGTTCCTAATAAAAACTTAAGGAATAATCATGAAAAACGTGAAATCATACAAAAAAAAAAAAAAAAACCTGTAGGTCGGCGCATGCGCAGTGCCGTAAAGAAGCACATATCGATGGGTAGCATAACTCGACAGAACACCGGTTCCCCTGATCCGTACACACAGACCCCAGGCTACACAGCTGATTCACACTGCTGGTAAAAGTTCAGCTGCGCTGCCATGGAGAACAAAACTCAATTTATTTTTTAATTCAGAAAATTTGTTTTTTTCCCCAGCATTTTATTTTTTACTCAGTAAAGGTGAGTTTTCCAAAGTAGCGAAGTAAAATACTTGTGTCAAAATGAACTTGAGTAAAAGTAAAATGACCTATTTAAAAAAAATTACTTACAAAATTACAAATTACTCATAAAATCTACTCAATTACAGTAATGTGAGTAAATGTAATTGGCTACTTTCCACCTCTGGCAGAATCTCAGCGTACCTTAATGCAGCGGAACTCCTTCTTCCAAGGAAACAGCAGCAGATTGGTGCACACGGTCTCCAGGGTGGCGAAGGCGGTCTCCAGGGTGCGCAGGTTGCCGCCCCTCAGCGCCCGTAGCGAGTTCTCCACGATGTCGTAGAAGCGGATCATGCGGAATCGGTGCCCGGGGTCAGGCTGGTACGCCCCCAGCAGGGCTGTAGCGGTGGAGATAAGAGCCTCCTCACTTGTGGTGCCTTGACCACCACCTCCTCCTCCTCCTCCTCCATCACCTCCGGCTCCGTCCTCAAACCGCTTCTCCAGGGACGCCGCATACCTCCGGAACAGGTCCTCTCGAAGCTTGGCATCCATTTGGTGGGAGTGGGCCGCTTTAGGCTGCGACTGTCTCTTCGTTCATCCCCCAGCCCGGGATCTTCCTCAGGCCATTTCAGAAGCCCTGTGGCCGCGGGCAGCCAGGCACACCAGCGGGGTCCGTATCAGAACGACACCATCATCCTCCAAATATATAACTTGGCAGAAGCGGAGAGGAGATGTCAGAACGAGCTGCCTCCCGGTTTAATTTCAGAGGCCACTTTGCCTAGGGTTCATGTCTGGACTGGTCGCTATCTCTTGGTGCCTCATTAGCGGAGATGCCCTAAAGGCTACAGAACAGACTGATAAGAAGGAAAAAAGGCTCGGTCTTCACTTCAAATAAGGTCAATCTCAGGGTTCGCCAACTGCAGCCGGTTCAAGGTCAATCTTTGAAGGGGGACTGTGAACGAGAGATCACGCTGAAAAAAAGAAAAATAAATAAATTCAGCTGATTATTGAAGAAAACAAGCTTAGCTGCTGCAGCCTATAGCTAACAGTGCATATAGAGTAGGCACCAGCAATTCAGTAGAAAGGGAAATATTAATACTAAAAGAAGTACATACAAATAATATACAAATAATAAACAAAACACTTCCTCACAATAGAAGAGATTAATTACATTTGGTATCAAAACATGGTCAAAATGAAAATAATATTGTTTTGTAATATTTACATCTCAATTGAAGACACATTTAAGTAGAATTTCCTTAAAATAACATTTGGCATGTGTGAATGTCTCTATAATATGCAATTTAAGTTTTTTAGTACATCAACTATCAATTGTGACCCCTTTAACTTGGCCGGGCAGTGTGTGGTGCTTCTTTAAATATAGTTTATATATATATATATATATATATATATCTTTATATACAGCTCTGGAAAAAACATAATAGACGACTTCGTCAGTTTCTGAATCAGTTTCTCTGATTTTGCTATTTATAGGTTTATCTTTCAGTAAAATGAACATTGTTGTTTTATTCTATAAACTACAAACAACATTTCTACCAATTTCCAAAAAAAAACTATTGTCATTTAGAGCATTTATTTACAGAAAAAAAAATAGAAACGGCTGAAATAACAAAAAAGATGCAGAGCTTTCAGACCTCAAAGTTCATATTCATAAAGTTTGAATAGAGTTTTTAATCACAGTTTTTTTCATGCATCTTGGCATCATGTTCTCCTCCACCAGTCTTACACACTGCTTTTGGATAACTTTATGCTGCTTTACTCCTGGTGCAAAAAGTCAAGCAGTTCAGTTTGGTTTGATGGCTTGTGATCATCCATCTTCCTCTTGATTATATTCCAGAGGTTTTTAATTTGGTAAAATCAAAGAAACTCATTCCCAATCATTTTTGAGTGGTCTCTTATTTTTGTCCAGAGCTGTATATATAAAAAGGAGTGCAGCCAAACCTTCAATGAGCTTCAATTAGACGTTTTTTTTTCCTACATTAAATAAATAGTGTTAGGTGATCCATCATCAGCTGATCTAGGTTGCCACCATCAAGATCCTCCAGCAGCATCTACTGTATACCAGGGAGTGATGGCACACACCCACCCTGCTCCTGACCTCATTCAGCATGGAATAAAGGCATGCATTGACCCCTTTCCTCGCCTCATTCACTGTAGATGGCTAAACATGGACATTAAGTACCATGCAGTGATGGGCACAGTGCTCATAGCACCTATTTCAGGCTTGTGACTAGGGATGCACAATAATATCAGATTGAAATTGGTATTGGACCATATTTTTTTTTTTATATATTTCCCGTCCCCATTAATTTATTTCAAATTGTATCCTATTTATGATCTTATTTACAACCTGTCAACACTTCTGAAACTAGGTTTTCCTTTTTTTATTTTAACAGGCTATTTTTAACTTTTTTTATTATTATTTCTATTAAAGCTGAAGCTCCAAAACAACACAGTCAGACTGTGTCATAACAGTAAAGGTACACTGCTATATGCATGGATACTTTACTGTTTTTAAACATATCTGTATAATTGTGAAGGGGCCTGAACAAAATACCTTGTCTTTGGGGACGATTACTTGTTGCACAAAGGTGCAACACAAACACAACAGATTACATATTTATTCACTAAATATATCTCTAAGTACTCTCCACATTTAAACAACATGTGGACATTTAAACGCCTTTTAAATCTCATGTTTAGCTGTTTTTCTGTTGTTTTTAGAGACGGAGGACATGGCAGAAATAATTGTGACTACACACATGCAATCCTGCAGTTTTTTTTTTGTTTTTTTTTTACTGAATCCTAGATTTTGCTAAAAACATAAAAAACCCTACAAAAAAAAAATAGAAAGAAGTCAGCTGGGTGTAAATGCAGCCTGGGTGTTGTGCCGAATTCAGCACCCCCGCCAGAAAAAGCACCCCCTCTCTAAGCGTATCTCTAAGCCTATCACTACTATGGTGCCGAATTCAGCACCCCCGCCAGGAAAAGCACCCCCTCATGGGAGAAGCTGCAGGTGACATGACTATTTTTTTGTATTATTATTTCTTAGGAATCAGCGTAGCTTAGAAAAGCATCTTGGGTATTTTCATTATTTTTAAACCAAGAAGAGGGGGTGCTTTTTCTGGCGGGGGTGCTGAATTCGGCACAACAAACTGATTTAAAGGCTATTTCATGTATATACAGTACTGTGATTCTTATTTCAATTGTGCTGCACACCGTCATCATCAAATTAAACATAATATTTTGTACAACTTTTATCAATACGATACGATAAAATATTAATATAACGTTACTGACCAGCTGTACCTGAGAGCATAAACACTGGCAGTGCATGCAGTGGTTACCACACAGGCAATCCTGCAGGGGATTTTTAAGTGAATCATATATTTAGCTGAAAACATTAAAATATATATATATAAAATAAAGATAACAAAAAAAAAAACCTACAAAATGAAAATAGAAAGGAGTCAGCTGGATGTAAATGCAGTTGGTATCCCTGCACACACACACGCCCTTCCATCCATCCCAGCATCTCTACTCCTCTCCTAACGCAGGAACAGAGATAAACAGCACCTCTGGAACAGCACAGAGATCACCACAACACACTAACACAGCCTGCAGTTAGATAAAATACCAATAAACCCCTCTAAAATAACAAAAACAGGTCCATTAACCAGCTACAATAACAGCTAACCTAACCTAGCTTTCTGGCTGCCTAGCTATAATAATATGCGCATTGCTGTCAACGGTGAAGCCCTATTAGCTAGTCGTAAAAAGGGTTAAATTCTGCATTACCCTCATATATAATATGCTATTTTATCGTATGAATAATTCTATACACTGCCTATACACATAATAAGGCATTTAAACCCGAATAACCTATACAAATCTCCGCTCCAAAATCACTCCGTAAATCTCCCAGATTCAGAGACGCCCAGCTCAGCCCAGGCAGTTAGCATTAGCCACCGTGCTAACGAAGCTAACCGGCTAACTACACAGCTTTTCTCCCAAAACAGCGGCCCCACCAGCACCCCGCCGCCGGCGTTAGCGTTCCCCTGCGCTTCTAACGTTTTCCCAGCCCGTATTAAAGCTCTCTAAGCGCTGGATGATCCTAATTTTGGACATTTTCATCAGACGCCACCAGCGCTTACCTTCAACACACTGGAAATCCCCACCAGCCGCTCTGCGCATGCGCGACGCCATCGGACTGATCACACGTGTGAACGCGGTGAAGGAGCGTCGCCCGAGTGAATCGACTGAATCGAGTGAACCGAGTCGTTTCAATTGATTCCTTTCAGTACGACCATTCTTTAAGTCGAGTAACTAAAAAAACAATACAATAAATATTACATAAACACAATTAGCTAATGTTAAAAAAATGTAACCTTATTAAAAATCCTAGCATGTAATAAGAAGGAGATTTGAAATTAAACGATTTTTTTGGACCACTGGTCGAACCGATTCACTGATTCATGCACTGCGTTACGAAGTCTAAAGCAACTCTGAATGTTAATCACAGACAATTTTATAATATTAATTCGGACTGATTTTGGAAAAAGATCTTTCGGTTATGATGCACCCTCAACTTGGAATAATCTTCAGAAACATTTTAGATTAGATCAGTTTATTTCACTCAAGGAATTTAAATCATCTGTCACAAATTGTTATACTTATGCTTGTTCTTGTTAACGTAATTTGTTTGTATGTGTATATGTGTATTACTTCTCTATGCTATAAGGGTGTAGACTAGTTGATTTGTGTTTTTGCTGCTACTTGTAAAAGAGATTTTTAATCTCAATGTGACTACCCTGGTTCAATAAAGGTAAATCAATAAATTAAAAAAAATATTATTGTTAATTGCCATTTACACTTTTGTAACACCGATTAAAAACATGTAAAAAAATAGCATCTTTTATTAAATTTGAAGGGGAAATAAAACAAATAGTTATTTTTTAAAAAGTCGCATTTGACACATTTAAGTCATTTCTATAATACACTACTAACATCATGCAGACTCACTAAACTCAATAATAAGACTAAACAACTCTGCAATATATATATAGCTTATAGCTTTTATAAATTTGAAGTAAACTTTATATAACAGTAAAATTCTCATCACTTACCGATTGGGGACGAGCTCTGAATGGTGGAGATTAGTTCAGTGAAGGAGCATAGTCTTGGAAAGCTATTAAAATGTAATAAATAACATGTTATTTTGCACATAGGTTCATGTTTGTTAATCTGTGCTATTCTATTGGCAATATGTCTTCTCTAAAGGAAATAGACAAGCTGTGTAGCAATGGGTGCAATGTTTTTATTAGAATGTGTTTCTAGCATTTAATCTAAAATTAGTTGTATTAACAGCAAGTTTGTCCCACCAGCCCGTATGGATAAGTTGGAACATTGTTGTAAGAAGAGAATTTGATTGCATTCAGCCATAATACCATATGTGATATCAAATAGTTAATTATGATTATAGAGCCAAATCACATGCTGGGGATTTAACCACATAATGAGCTGCTTAGGTTGATTGGTTATGAAGATTGTAGGGTAGTCAAGTAAGCCATAACATTAAGACCACCTGTCAAATATTATGAATAAATATTATAAATATATTTCCCTCTTCTGACCCTACCTGATGTCCTTCCTTGGAGCACTACTTTTGGTAGGTGCTGATCACTGCATACCGGGAACACTCCACAACATCTGCTTAATTTTCTGGAGATGTTCTGACCCAGCCATTTTCTAGAACACCACAGTATGTCAAACGGCAAGTTTCTCTGTGGTGAAACTTGTTCACCTAGCTTGGTTGCATTCATGTGGTTAGTGTGAGAAAAAACATGAACACTGCTGAGATTTTTATGTACAATAATGTTAAATGTAAAAGTCCCTTCATTGAAGATTAATACTAAAGTTATACAAACTATGAAGAAAACATAGGGATTATTTATGAATTAGTTATGTAGGAAGTCTAAGAAGTGCACACCACTATTGAGAATTGGAACACCCCCACACAATGGCTGCCGTAGCTACTAATGTTCAAAAAACGTTTTACTAACCAAAAAGTGTTTAACACTTATACAACCTAGTAAACCTAGTAAAATATTGATTGGATTACTGAAAATTCTGATTACCGTTGAATTGCATGTAAACATTTCAAATACTCAGCCTATTCATTATTTCACCACTGCAAATAGTTTTTAATGTTATGGCTGATCAGTGCATACAGTGAATTCAAGTAAGGAGTCTAAGAAGTGCAGACTACTATTGAGAATTGGAACACCCCCACACAATGGCTGCTGCATCCTGTGTAGTGCACTACTGCTCTGAAGTGCACTTCAGTGGGAGATAAGGGACATAGCCCAGTAATCCCACTCTATTGAAACATTGACAGTAAGAACATCCTGAAAACTTGACAGATTGGACATTCTGAGAACATTAATTGTTCGACTAACTAAAAAGTGTTAAAGGGTAACGACCCCTCTGATTTTAACTGATTCCACCCACAGCTCAAATGTGAAAAATGCAAAATATTCGAGAAGTATGTTGGAAGGGGCACTGGGTGATGTATGGGTTTAGGGGTGGGGCAAATAAAAGAGCTGATTGGGCGGAGCAGTGTGCCTCTGATAGCTGTGAGCATATTGTAAGCATCACCCTCGCAGATAGGAACACATTTCAGCTATTTGTGAAAAAAAATGATGGTTTGAGTTGAGTTTGAGTAGTGCCTTTTAAAATGCCTTGTAAACAAAGTGAATACATTAATTGGATTACGTGAAAACTCTCACATTCTCAGCCTATGCTGTTCACTAGAGCATAGGTTTTAATTTTATGGCTGATCAGTGTGAAAATTGTGTGCAGAAATTAGTGTACTTTTTATTAGGGCTGTCAACATCAAAACGTTAATCGCAACTTCCACTGTAATCTGCCCCGTTCTCGCCCAACGCGCAATTTATTTTTCTGGAACGGAGTTGGTTATTGAGAACAGGCTATTAAATATACTTCTTTCTAATTGAGCTAAACTGCTGATTAGGCACAGTTTAATCTGATATATTAGCCAGATAACATACTGATATGAACAATCGCTGTCTCTGCTGCTCCATGCTGTTTACACACACAGTAATGTGCTGCATTCACTGCTCACAGCTGCAAAAACACAGTTTTAAACACTTTTTAAACACTGTGTTAAAATCAGCTTGGTGTGCATTTTGGTGCATTTAGGTTTAAAACCTGTGAAACCAAACCAAACGGAGGGAGAAACGCTCCAAATAAAACAAACTCATCAACTGATCCGGACCATAGAAACCTAAAAACTAAGCTCTTTCATACTCAGCAAATTAGGTTTAAGCTTTTTTAAGTTTCCTCTGTCCAATTTATCAAGCATTCATTATTCCAGCGCTGCACATTGGTTTTATTTTACCTCAAACGTACCTAAAAAATATACTAGCATTTTATTTGACACCACTAATATAAATATAATTAAATTTTACATTTCTTACATTCATTATTTTATTTACATTTAAATAACCACTATAAAAAACGTCCATCGTAAGAAGAACAAGTGTGATTAATTGCAGTTAATCACATAATTTTTTTTTTCTTTAATCGATTGACATCCCTACTTTTTAAAATAGCAGTGAACTAGGTAGGAAGGTAGGCAGTCTAAGAAGTGCACACTTCAACTAAGAATTGGAACACCCCCACACAATGGCTGCCTGCTGCACCCTGAGTAGTGCACTAGTTCTGTGAAGTGCACTTCAGTGTGAGATATGAGATGCACCCAGTGCTGGTGTTGTGTCTGTAGCTGCTCGGGTTCCTCCTCCCGCAGGTTCTTCACCTCCGGGACTTTCAGCGGAACCGCAGCGATGCTCGGAGCCTTCAGCCGGCCTCAGCCGCCCCCCGCCGGCGGCCCCGGGGACCGGGACGCGATGGAGCTGGTGTGCCCGGTGTGCCTGGAGATCTTCGACAGCCCGATGGTCACTCAGTGCGGACACAAGTCAGTATCTGCCGGGGTTCCTCCGGAGCTCCTCTCCGCCCCGCTGTTTACCGGATTTACCGGAGTTATCGGGGCTCAGCACAGCGCCGCGGACCTCTGATTCACTTCAGTTTATTATAAAGCGCGTTTTAAACCGGATTAATGCGAGAAATCCCCCGAGTTATACAGTAAAGCGAAGCTTAATCATTTACTTTCAGTTTTGTTTTCCTTGCAACCAGAAAGGGCAGCCATGTTGGAACACGGAATTATGGGAGTTGGAGTTCAGAGCGTCGCTCTCGGTTTCTTCTTTATTTTGTTATTTTCTTTTTTTGTGTGTTTTAATTTCTTATTTAATACGTTTACTCGTTCTTGAATATTTAAAAAAAATAATATTTTATGAACAATAATAAAAAATATATAAAAAAAAAATAAATAAAAGTTTAGACACAACTTAAATTCAGTGTTTTTTTATATTTCAAAATGTTCTACATTGTATATTAATACTGAAGTAATTCAAACTATGAAGAAAAACATTAAAAAAAACCAGAATATGTTGTATATTTTACATTATGCTTAAATGCACAGATTTTCTCAGTCAGTTTTATGAGGTAGAGTCACCTGGAATGTTCAGCTTTCAGTTAACAGCTGTGCTGAACTCATCAAGAGTTAATTACTTGAATTTCTTGTCTCTTAATAAAGTGTTTGAGAGCATCAGTTAAAGTAAAGTAGTGAAGAGGTAGAGTTACAGGTATACAGTGAATAGTGAAGATTTGAGTAATGTTCTAATCCAGATTATGAGAAGCAAAAAATACTCAACTAGGTAAAAAAAATCTGAAATTAAGTGCAGCCACCGCAAAGACCATCAAAAACATTAGAATGATAGAACTGGCACTCATCAGGACCACACAGTTGTATAGGATAAGTTTATCAGAGTTACCAGCCTCAGAAACCGCAAGTTAACAGCTCCCCAGATAAGAGCACCTAAATGCTTCTTCACAGAGTATTTTGGTTTGTTTAACACTTTTAAGTTACTACATGATTACGTATGTGTCTGGATCACTTCACTATTCATTTACAATGTAGGAAAAAAATACATTGAATGGTAAGGTGTGTCCAAACTTTTTTTTTTGCAATAATAATATAGATCCTGGCTGAGCCCTGTGTGTAACTCCAGTTATAGGTGCAGAGTGTATAATCTTCCTGTATTATGTTACTTATTTACTTTACTGTTTTTTTCTTTCTTACTTCCTGTTTCTCTTTCTCCCTCAGCACTGTGTAATCTCTATACCTGTATACCAGCACATCTGCTATCATGGTGCTGTAATCTGTGTGTTTTTATTTTGTATTAAACATAAAACCACTGTTTTTCTGTGTGAACAGATTCTGTAACCGCTGTCTTCAGGAGTGTCTGCGCCCGAAGAAGCCGGTGTGCGCCGTGTGCCGAGCTGAGCTGCACAAATGGAGTAAAGCAGCAGATCTGGAGGCTTTAATCCGCACCACGTCCAAACCGTGCAAAGGCTGTGGAGAGGAGGTGTGTGTGTGTGTTATTAACCATGTTCATACACTTTTAAGCAAAATTTACCCATATTTAGCCCCTTAAAATTGAAATGACTGATTACTTTTCTTCAAATAATGTGGTTTCCATGGAATTGATGACAATAATAATAATAATAATAATAATAATAATAATAATAATAATAATAATAATAATAAAACAATAATAATATTATATTTATTGTACTAGTGTTAAGTGTTGATGTAGAAGTGTGTTTACATAAGCAAGACAAAGTATATTCAATCAATCAATCAACGTTTATAAGAAATTAGAAATAATAAGGAACAAAATAGAAAAAAATGATCATTTAATGTAGATAAATAATATATATATATATATATATATATATATATATATAGGTGTGTCACAATTCTCTAAATCCTTGATTCGATTTTATTTCCGATTTTAGGGTCACGATTCGATCCGATTCTCGATTTTCTTTTTTCTTTTTCTCTATGCCAGTTTTAGATTAGTCTATGGTCAGTCTTTGGTTTGATTCATCAAATTTACAATATCTTATTTCAAAAGGTGGGCTTGATATAAGTGATGCAAAGTGATACAAGTGATCTGTAATACACCACATTAGGCACTAATGGTCAGATTTAAATAATTTAATTAAGATATATATGTAATGCCATCTAGTGGCTTTTTTTGGTGTCAGCAGTGTGCACTATTAAAACAGCAATGTGCAACATAACAAAATAAATAATAAAAAATACAGGAGCAGCCATGTACAAAATAATAGAACAATTAGAGCCTTAACAAACTGAACTCTATCCTACTATAACAGTTAAACATGAACAATAAGACTCGGTCCCTGAGGATGACAAGTTTTTTTTCTTTAATAAAGATATATTATTAACTTTATCTGAGAGAAAGATGCTCCTTAAGGTACCAAAACTATTAACATATTTGAGGCTAGACAAAACAACTGTTATTTTTATATTTGTAAGTTTTTCTTTAAGAAGACGAAAATGTCCACATTCTCTGGAGGAAGGGCTGCTCTTATATCTATATATATATATAATTACAGTACAGGCCAAAAGTTTGGACACACCTTCTCTTTTCCAATGCGTTTTCTTTATTTTCATGACTATTTACATTGAAGATTCTCACTGAAGCATCAAAACTATGAATGAACACATGTGGAGTTTTATGTACTTAACAAAAAATGGTGAAATAACTGAAAACATGTTTTATATTCTAGTTTCTTCAAAATAAGAGCCACCCTTTGCTCTGATTACTGCTTTGCACACTCTTGGCATTGACATTCTCTCAATGAGCTTCAACTTTAAGAGGTGGCCACCTGAAATGAAAAGTTTTCCAACAGTCTTGAAGGAAGGAAGGAGTTCCCAGAGGTGTTTTTTTTTAGCACTTGTTGCTCCTTTGTCTTCTTCACTCTGTGCTCCAGCTCACCCCAAACCTCAAATCTGGATTGGGTTCAGGTCCGGTGACTGTGGAGGTTCAGCTCATTTTTTGTTAAGAACATAAAACTCCACATGTGTTCATTCATAGTTTTGATGCTTCAGTTAGAATAATCTACAATGTAAAAACATTGTATATATCGTGCAGCACTAATGTCCACCCTGGCTGAGATCTGGACCCGACACCAGGACTGAGGTTATCAGAGCAGCTCTGTGATCCCGCACTCAGCTGGTTTCTGGGAAATATTGATCTGAGGATCTTTAGCAGATTAGCAGATCTGCTCCAGACGCCTCCGAGTCTGATCCTCCCAGCGACCCGCCGTACGTCCTGTACAGACATGTGGAAACGGGCTAATTTTACCAGTTTAATATTAATGTAAAGAGTGTAAATGACTCCAGAGAGCTTCAGCAGAACCGTCCTGCAGTGATTTGACACCCTGAATATAAACACTGAGGTGATACAGCTGTGTGCAGATGTTCAGATGCTGACTGCACTGATATTTATTAACGTATTTATCATTTAGAGTGTCCAGATGATGGGTTTTCCTGTATTTCCAGGTCTATCTCTATGTATTCTCTGATGCTGATTTGGGTGGATTAATGCTGAATTCATCAAAAAACTGGGAACATGGAGTTCCCTACTTCTCATAATGCTCATTTTAAAGTGTTTATGCAGTTTTTAGCTATCTGAGATTAGAGGAAATAGATGTTGTCAGCATTGATGTTCTCATTAAACTGCTGTAGGCGAATAAAAGTGGATTTTTTTTTATTTTAAAGCAGACGTATATTTTTTTTTTATTTATTTGCACAAGAGAGTAGAGTAAATACAAAAAAAATAGCAAAGCAAAATATAGGGCTTGTACGAAGTACAACAAATGAGATAAAAAATAATAATAATAATAATAATAATTTTAAATTAGTCATTACCAGGACTTCTGTCAGTCATTACAAACACATTTACATATTTGTGTATTTTTCTGCTGCTGTTCACCCAGTGAATGAATCACACTTAAAAGTAGAAAATATATACAAAATAGGAACCCAAAAGAAATCAAACCCAATATAAGTAATATCATTCTGTAAATTTAAATAGTACCTGGAATACCATGTCAACCACAAATCAACCACATGGCAACACTATAGCAACTACGTTGATACTGTACCAACCACCTGTGAAACTCTAGCAACACTATAGCAACCATATTAACACCATAACAACCACCAATGATACTATAGCAACAACCTAACAACATTATAGCAACCATGTTAATACCATACAGTTTCAACCACTTTTGACAATATAGCAACAACCTAGCCACATTATAGCAATCATGTGATACCTTTTAAAATACCTGTGATACTATAGCAACAACCTAGCAACATTATAGCAATCATGTGATACCTTTTAAAATACCTGTGATACTACAGCCTATACAACCAAGCAACATTTATATTTAGCAACCTTGTTGATACCGTATCAACCACCTTTGGTACTATAGCAACAACCTAGCAACATTTATGTTTAGCAACCTTGTTGATACGTATCAACCACCTTTGGTTCTATAGCAACAACCTAGCAACATTTATATTTAGCAACCTTGTTAATACAGTATCCACCACCTTTGGTACTATTGCAACAACCTAACAACACTATAGCTAGCAAACATGTTGATACCGTTCCAACCACCTGTGATACCATAGCAACAACCTGGCAACATTATAGCAACTGTGTGATATTATTGAAAACACCTGTGATACTATAGCCTATACAACCTACCAACATGTACAGCTAGCAACCATGTTGATACCATTCCAACCACCTGTGATACTATAGCAACACTATAGCAACCATATTTATACCTTACCAACCACCAGTGATACTATAGCAACAACCTCACAAACATTTATCAGCACCCTAGCAAATAAACAGGCAACCCAGGCCATAGAACCACTTGGATTACTATAACAACATCATAGCCACCATTTTGATACCATATCAACCACCTCAGATACTATATAAACAACCTAGCAACATTATAGCAACCATAGCTATACAACAGGCAATTCAGACAAAAGAAGCACTTGGATTACTATAACTTTAACTTCATAGCAACTGCTTGATAGCGGGAAACAATTTAGATGCTTTATGTATCCGTATGTCTATCTATCTATGTATCTGTCTGTCTGTCTGTCTGTCTATCTGTCTGTAGTAGTTGTCGTATTATTATAATGGTTTGTTATACTGTTTTTTTTCTCACTGGTAGGTTGTGCTCTCCAAGATGAAAGATCACACTGGGAGCTGCTCTAAATATCAGGACTACATCCAAGAAGGCCTGAAGAGCATCAAGAAGAACCAGCCTAAAGCAGCCAGGTGATTTACCACACTTACTGAATCCACACTGAACTTATAGCTATTACATTAGTCCCCATTCCATCAGTAGAGAAATTATACATAATACATCGCAAATGCAATATCAGCTCTGTATTAAACAACTTCTTTTATGGGTATTTTCTTATAGATTAGAGAACTCACAAATAGCTATATAGTTAACAGTTCTAATAAAAGGCACGTAGGCTAACGTGTAGTCCCCTATTTTCAGCCGCCCCCTATTTTCGGCCAGTTCCGCATATTATAGCTTTCCCTGTCTGCCAATCGCTTTAAATAAATTACAAACACGTCACCTCCCGCCTTAGACGAACACTTACACTGTATTCGTACAACAAATCCCGTCATAAAACATTATTTTAGTATCGCTAACAGTAGCGCAATGGCTATTTTTCTCAATTTTTTAATGTTATACACTACTTAGGGAGCCTAATTCTAAGTGAACAAGGGTTTTGCCATGTTTTCCTGATGTAATCAGAGTATGGTTGCCCACACAGGACAAAAGTGATGTTGCAATGTGATTATACACCACTGGCAGCCGCTGGATCCCATAGAGGCACAGTGCAGAAACGCTAAGCCATGTCTCCAATAGCCAACATAGACAAAGACGCGTCCCACTAATAAATAAATAAATAAATAAATAAATAAGCCCAGCGATTCGGAAATACGCATTATTACACACATTATCAGCGTTATAAGAGTTGTTATTATTAAAATAAAAGCTTAAGTGTATATATTTTCCAGTTAATATAAAGTATTTTAAGCTGAATGTAAGGTGGACCCTTGTAATTACGCAGGCCAAAGTAACCAAAACTTAAATTCTTAAGAAAACATTTTCTTTCAAAGTGAAATGAGTGCTGGATGTAAATCTACACAGATTTCTCTTCTGAAAACCGTTTATTTGGGTCAGTTAAGCGCTTACATTTATTTACAGTATGCTTAGATTTCTACAATTTTGACTGAAATGGCCGGAAATAGTATATTTGCTATGTCGAGCTCCAGCAGCAGGGCTTATTTACAGTTTTAGCAGAGTGCACTGCAAAACATGGGGGCATTTGGGATTAAAAGTTGTAATCCCAAACTGTAATGAGTTTGATACAGATTTAAGATTTCCACTGGTGAAACTGGCACTAATTAGTAATAGGTAATGAAGCTGTGCCGAGCTAACCATCTGACTCTCTGATCTCTTTCTGTAGCCCAGTGCCGAACCGCTACACGTTCCTCTGCCCGTACTGCAGAGAACCCAACCTGGATCAGGACGGCCTGGTGGAGCACTGCAACTCCCAGCATGCCCGAGACCCACGCCCAGTGGTGAGCCTTCCTTTCAGCCTCTTATTTGGGCGCGGCCTCTTTCTGAATGCTGTTTTAAAAAACGTAAGATAAAATCAGATCCTACATTAGAGAGAAAATACAGAAGTCAGCAGGTAGGAGTTACTGTAAGTGAAGTGGGAGCCAGCAGAAGAGACATCTCAGATATTTCTACTCAACATTACAGAACCTGAAAAGTGACATTACAGCTGCACCACGAAACAAGACAAACAACAGTCTCTCTTTTATATATTAGATTACTCACTTCTCAACCAATCAGACACCTTTAATACCTATATATTTTTAGGGGTGAAACGATTACTCGAGTTATTCGAGTTACTCGATTCAAAAAATTGATCGAGTAATATTCTGTGCCTCGAGTAATCGTTTATTTTTAATGTGACAACGCGCTCAGCGTTACGTCACCCGCGCGCAGGAAGAAGGAGCAGGCGGCGAGGGTTTTAGTTCAGAAGAGAGAATTTTGATGCGGCGCGGGAAAAGAGTGACAACTTACGAGGAAAAAGGACAATAATAACGGAGCATTTTAGGCTGGACAGCGTGTATTCGCTCCTGCCTCCCACAACAGCACGTTTTAATGCTGCACCGTCTCAGCAGAGGACACGTTAATATAACTCATAACAAATCAAGGAGATTAACATTTATGTACCTTAATAACATAACGACAGCGCTGTGGAGCACTGACTATTAGAAATCATGTCTAATGTGCGGTTAGTTTCTAAAAACAGACAATTCTGGACTTAATACAGGCTTTATGTAAATGAACACAGGGCTGAGGAGTTTATAAACGAGGGAGAGGAACTGGCAACATCTCTGCTGTTCAGAAACTGAGATGCACAACATAATGCAAATGTTTATGCCTTTTTATTGATTAATTCCCTATAGTTTTGAAAATAATTTAACTTAATTAAAACTTAAAACTTAATACTTAAGTAGTAACTATTAAATTATTATTATTCCTTTATTTCTATTTGTGTTTGCAGTTTGGAAATGTATGTTGTGAAATATAATGTCTTGTTTTTGTTTTGTATTTTTAATTACTCTTTAAGCAGACAAATATGTTTTATCCGATTACTCGATTAATCGAATCGATTTTTCAGTAGAGTACTCGATTACTAAAATAATCTATAGCTGCAACCCTATATATTTTAGATATACAGTCCTGTGCTGAGGTTTTAGGCTCCTTATCACATTATTTAAAGTTATTTATCTCAACAGAACAATAAAAATAACAGTTTTAGTTATTTTTTTATTGTATTACAATTATTGAGGTAACACTTTATAATAAGGGTCACAAATAACAGTTCTTATTAATAAATAAATGTGTGTGTGTGTGTGTGTGTGTATACAGGTGTGTCCTATCTGTTCCTCCATGCCCTGGGGTGATCCCAACTATAAAAGCAGTGATTTCTTCCAACACCTCAGAATAAGACACACCTTCTCCTACGACACATTTGTGGTAAGTGCCTGGAGTCATAACATGTTATATTTATTTGGGTTTATTCTAATGTTATATAGCATTAATTACAGGTAGACACTAGGTCTGCACGATATTGGAAAAAATTAAAATTGCAAATGTTCTTTTTTCAACAAAATATTTCGCAATATTAAACAATGCAGGGCCAGTGACGTCACCGGCCCCGCCCCCACCCACACGCGGACCAATCAAGAGCTGAGTCAGCGCAGAGCTCAACTCAAAACCCGAGAAACAAATACAGCAAAACAATAGTAATCGTCCCTTTAATCAGACATTTAAATGGCTTTTTAAAAGGTAAATAAGAGCGTAGTTTTTCTAGGATTAAACGTGTGAATTCAGCTGTAACTGGAAATATATGCGCAGAAAAACTGTGCTGGACTGAGGTGCACAGCTTTCCACACGTGCTCACGTTTACAAGCACGTGCCCAACCATGTGGATGGAGGCCATGCGTGCGGTGACCTCGTGTTTACTCCTCCCCTCCCCCCCTCGCGCTTCTCAGGCAGCAGCAGTCTGTCACTCACACAGACACAGAGACAGCGCTGTGCATCTACTTCTTGTGTTAAGAATCAAAACTCTGCAACTCTGTAAACAGCAGCTTTACAGAGAACAACAGATCCACGCTTCTTAAGAGCAGCACCACAGAGATGCCAATTATTGTGGTGACACAGTGGCAAGAAAAACTTCCTAATATTAAGAGGAAGAAACTTCTTATAATATAAGAAATAATTTTATCATTGTTTGGTTGGCCTTACTCTTATATTTCATGGTCTTTTAGAATGCTGAGTGATAAAGAGAGAATGGAAAACAGTTTTTGCTCCATAAAAAAATATCTTTCTGCTGAAATAAAGTAAAATATACAGTACAGGCCAAAAGTTTGGACACAGCTTCTCTTTTTCAATGCGTTTTCTTAATTTTCATGACTATTTACATTGTAGATTCTCACTGAAGCATCAAAACTATGAATGAACACATGTGGAGTTTGATATACTTAACAAAAAAAGGTGAAATAACAAAAAAATATATATTTATATATTCTAGTTTCTTCAAAACAGCCACCCTTTGCTCTGATTACTGCTTTGCACACTCTTGGCATCATTCTCTCACTGAGAGAACTTTAACTTTAAGAGGTGGCCACTAGAGGTGGGCGGATCGATCCAAATATCGATAATATCGATATCAACGCTGGTATTGGTATTGAGCAATACTCGTGTAAAAATATCGATATTCAAGCTTTTTTCTCTGCCGCACGCACTGACTGCTTCGCACGAGGATTCACCACAGTCTACTCTCTGGTCTCTTGTTGTTGCACATGCGTCACATGGCTCAGCAAAGCCAGCCAAACCGCCACGCTGGTAGGCTCAGCCTGGCCCCGCCCACTCAGCGCTCTCCTCGAGTCGACACGCCTCTACCTCAGGAGATTAGTGTTGAGTGATATTTTTTTACACTCTGTTTATTGAAGAAAAACTTGCATTTGAATTGCACTGAAAGGAAGACAATTCCTTATTTTTTATTGTTTTTCCAAATGACAATTCTATTAAAAAAAGAAACAAAGAAACAAAAGATGTCTAGTGAGGGGAGAATTTTTATTTTATTTTTAAATATTTTTTTACTTTATATTTAAACTTTGTTTTGTTACTGTTCCATTGTTTCTAAACAAAAAATGTTGATTGTGATACTAAAGTATTTTGTTATCACTTACAATGTTTGGTGAAATTATATCCTAGGTTTTTGGATCATTTGGATCTATAAAGCTTAAATATTAAAAAGTATCGGTATCAGTATCAATATCGGCAATACTGGCTCTGTGTTTACTTGGTATCGGATCGATACCAAAATTCCCGGTATCGCCCACCTCTAGTGGCCACCTGAAATGAAAAGTTTTCCAACAGTCTTGAAGGAAGGAAGGAGTTCCCAGAGGTGTTTTTTTTTTTTAGCACTTGTTGCTCCTTTGTCTTCTTCACTCTGTGCTCCAGCTCACCCCAAACCATCTGGATTGGGTTCAGGTCCGGTGACTGTGGAGGTTCAGCTCATTTTTTTTGTTAAGTACATAAAACTCCACATGTGTTCATTCATAGTTTTGATGCTTCAGTGAGAATCTACAATGTAAATAGTCATGAAAATAAAAAAACGCACTGAAAAAGAGAAGGTGTGTCCAAACTTTTGGCCTGTACTGTGCGTGTCTCTGGTTGTGGTGGCGGAGCTGCATTGATTTCCTGCTGTGAGAGTTCAGCAGGTGGAGGCCGCTGGCTGATGTTATCACAGGCTGTTTTATACAGGAAGTGAGCGTGAGCGGACTGCCGGCTGCATTTTTAAGCAGGGAGGATAAACGGCGGTGCTTTCACTTCCGCGTGCAGCCGGTGCAGACGCAGCTGACAGCGCAGTCCAGCCAGATCAATACGCCACACTGCAGCCTAATGCAGACGCCGCCACACGCCGGGTCACACCGGGTCACACCGCCACGCCACGCATCCATCAACCACTCCATACGTCTACAGCAGAGCTGAGGTTATAAACCGGAGCTGTCACTATCGATTATACTAGTGATCAATATTATCTCATGATTATTTTAATAATTAAAAGGGGACTCTGTAGATGTTTTTAGACTTTTGCATTAATCAGAACTCGGCATATAACATTAGAATACTAAACCCAGATAAACATAAAGAATAAAGTCAGTGATCAGTGAGAGTGTCTACCTGTAATTTATTTAACTCTATATAACATTAGAATACTAAACCCAGATAAACATAAAGAATAAAGTCAGTGAGGCTCAGTGAGAGTGTCTACCTGTAATTTATTTAACTCTATATAACATTAGATTAGAATACTAAACCCAAATAAACATAAAGAATAAAGTCAGTGATCAGAGAGAGTGTCTACCTGTAATTTATTTAACTCTATATGACATTAGATTAGAATACTAAACCCAAATAAACTATCATAAAGAATAAAGTCAGTGATCAGTGAGAGTGTCTACCTGTAATTTATGTAACTCTATATAACATTAGAATACTAAACCCAAATAAACATAAAGAATAAAGTCAGTGATCAGTGAGAGTGTCTACCTGTAATTTATTTAACTCTATATAACATTATAACAGAATACTAAACCCAAATAAACATAAAGAATAAAGTCAGTGATCAGTGAGTGTCTACCTTCAATTTAATTAACTCTATATAACATTAGATTGGAATACTAAACCCAAATAAACATAAAGAATAAAGTCAGTAATCAGTGAGAGTGTCTACCTGTAATTTATTTAACTCTATATAACATTAGAATACTAAACCCAAATAAACATAAAGAATAAAGTCAGTAATCAGTGAGAGTGTCTACCTGTAATTTATTTAACTCTATATAACATTAGAATACTAAACCCAAATAAACTATCATAAAGAATAAAGTCAGTAATCAGTGAGAGTGTCTACCTTCAATTTAATTAACTTTATATAAAATTAGTATACTAAACCCCCCAAAAAATAAAGATTAAAGTCAGTAATCAGTGAGAGTGTCTACCTGTAATTTATTTAACTCTATATAACATTAGATTAGAATACTAAACCCAAATAAACATAAAGAATAGTCAGTGTTCAGTGAGAGTGTCTACCTGTAATTTATTAAACTCTATATAACATTAGATTAGAATACTAAACCCAAATAAACTATCATAAAGAATAAAGTCAGTGATCAGTGAGAGTGTCTACCTTCAATTTAATTAACTTTATATAAAATTAGAATACTAAACCCCCCAAAAAATAAAGATTAAAGTCAGTAATCAGTGAGAGTGTCTACCTGTAATTTATTTAACTCTATATAACATTAGATTAGAATACTAAACCCAAATAAACATAAAGAATAAAATCAGTAATCAGTGAGAGTGTCTAACTGTAATTTATTTAACTCTATATAACATTAGATTAGAATACTAAACCCAAATAATCTATAATAATAGTCAGTGAGGCTCAGTAAGAGTGTCTACCTGTAATTTATTAAACTCTATATAACATTAGATTAGAATACTAAACCCAAATAAACATAAAGAATAACGTCAGTGATCAGTGAGAGTGTCTACCTTCAATTTAATTAACTTTATATAAAATTAGAATACTAAACCCAAATAAACATAAAGAATAAAGCCAGTGAGGCTCAGTGAGAGTGTCTACCTGTAATTTATTTAACTCTATATAACATTAGATTAGAATACTAAACCCAAATAAACATAAAGAATAAAGCCAGTGAGGCTCAGTGAGAGTGTCTACCTGTAATTTATTTAACTCTATATAACATTAGATTAGAATACTAAACCCAAATAAACATAAAGAATAGTCAGTGTTCAGTGAGAGTGTCTACCTGTAATTTATTAAACTCTATATAACATTAGATTAGAATACTAAACCCAAATAAACTATCATAAAGAATAAAGTCAGTGATCAGTGAGAGTGTCTACCTTCAATTTAATTAACTTTATATAAAATTAGAATACTAAACCCCCCAAAAAATAAAGATTAAAGTCAGTAATCAGTGAGAGTGTCTACCTTGGGTTTAGTGGGTTTAGTGAATACTAAACCCAAATAAACATAAAGAATAACGTCAGTGATCAGTGAGAGTGTCTACCTTCAATTTAATTAACTTTATATAAAATTAGAATACTAAACCCCCCAAAAAATAAAGATTAAAGTCAGTAATCTATCATAAAGTAAACTATCATAAAGAATAAAGTCAGTGAGGCTCAGTGAGAGTGTATATCTGTAATTTATTTAACTCTATATAACATTAGATTAGAATACTAAACCCAAATAAACATAAAGAATAAAGTCAGTGATCAGTGAGAGTGTCTACCTGTAATTTATTAAACTCTATATAACATTAAATTAGAATACTAAACCCAAGTAAACTATCATAAAGAATAAAGTCAGTGATCAGTGAGAGTGTCTACCTTCAATTTAATTAACTTTATATAAAATTAGTATACTAAACCCCCCAAAAAATAAAGATTAAAGTCAGTAATCAGTGAGAGTGTATACCTGTAATTTATTTAACTCTATATAACATTAGATTAGAATAGTAAACCCAAATAAACATAAAGAATAAAGTCAGTGATCAGAGAGAGTGTCTACCTTTAATTTATTTAACTCTACATAACATTAGATTAGAATACTAAACCCAAATAAACATAAAGAATAAAGTCAGTGATCAGTGAGTGTCTACCTGTAATGTATTTAACTCTATATAACATTAGATTAGAATACTAAACCCAAATAAACATAAAGAATAAAGTCAGTAATCAGTGAGAGTGTCTACCTGTAATTTACTTAACTCTATATAACATTAGATTAGAATACTAAACCCAAATAAACATAAAGAATAAAGTCAGTGATCAGTGAGAGTGTCTACCTGTAATGTATTTAACTCTATATAACATTAGATTAGAATACTAAACCCAAGTAATCTATAATAATAAAGTCAGTGAGGCTCAGTGAGATTGTCTACCTGTAATTTATTTAACTGTATATAACATTAGATTAGAATACTAAACCCAAATAAACATAAAGAATAAAGTCAGTGATCAGTGAGAGTGTCTACCTGTAATTTATTTAACTCTATATAACATTAGATTAGAATACTAAACCCAAATAAACATAAAGAATAAAGTCAGTGATCAGTGAGAGTGTCTACCTGTAATGTATTTAACTCTATATAACATTAGATTAGAATACTAAACCCAAATAATCTATAATAATAAAGTCAGTGAGGCTCAGTGAGAGTGTCTACCTGTAATTTATTTAACTCTATATAACATTACATTAGAATACTAAACCCAAATAAACATAAAGAATAAAGTCAGTGATCAGTGAGAGTGTCTACCTGTAATTTATTAAACTCTATATAACATTAGATTAGAATACTAAACCCAAATAAACTATCATAAAGAATAAAGTCAGTGAGGCTCAGTGAGTGTCTACCTGTAATTTATTAAACTCTATATAACATTAAATTAGAATACTAAACCCAAATAAACTATCATAAAGAATAAAGTCAGTAATCAGTGAGTGTCTACCTGTAATTTATTTAACTCTATATAACATTAGATTAGAATACTAAACCTAAATAAACATAAAGAATAAAGTCAGTGATCAGTGAGAGTGTCTACCTTCAATTTAATTAACTTTATATAAAATTAGTATACTAAACCCCCCCAAAAATAAAGATTAAAGTCAGTAATCAGTGAGAGTGTATACCTGTAATTTATTTAACTCTATATAACATTAGATTAGAATAGTAAACCCAAATAAACATAAAGAATAAAGTCAGTGATCAGAGAGAGTGTCTACCTTTAATTTATTTAACTCTACATAACATTAGATTAGAATACTAAACCCAAATAAACATAAAGAATAAAGTCAGTGATCAGTGAGTGTCTACCTGTAATGTATTTAACTCTATATAACATTAGATTAGAATACTAAACCCAAATAAACATAAACAATAAAGTCAGTAATCAGTGAGAGTGTCTACCTGTAATTTACTTAACTCTATATAACATTAGATTAGAATACTAAACCCAAATAAACATAAAGAATAAAGTCAGTGATCAGTGAGAGTGTCTACCTGTAATGTATTTAACTCTATATAACATTAGATTAGAATACTAAACCCAAATAATCTATAATAATAAAGTCAGTGAGGCTCAGTGAGATTGTCTACCTGTAATTTATTTAACTCTATATAACATTAGATTCGGATACTAAACCCAAATAATCTATAATAATAAAGTCAGTGAGGCTTAGTGAGAGTGTCTACCTGTAATTTATTTAACTCTATATAACATTAGATTAGAATACTAAACACAAATAAACATAAAGAATAAAGTCAGTGATCAGTGAGAGTGTCTACCTGTAATTTATTTAACTCTATATGACATTAGATTAGAATACTAAACCCAAATAAACTATCATAAAGAATAAAGTCAGTAATCAGTGAGTGTCTACCTGTAATTTATTAAACTCTATATAACATTAGATTAGAATACTAAACCCAAATAAACATAAAGAATAAAGTCAGTAATCAGTGAGAGTGTCTACCTGTAATTTATCTAACTCTATATAACATTAGATTAGAATACTAATCCCAAATAAACATAAAGAATAAAGTCAGTGAGGCTCAGTGAGAGTGTCTACCTGTAATTTATTTAACTCTATATGACATTAGATTAGAATACTAAACCCAAATAAACTATCATAAAGAATAAAGTCAGTAATCAGTGAGAGTGTCTACCTGTAATTCATTTAACTCTATATAACATTAGATTAGAATACTAAACCCAAATAAACATAAAGAATAACGTCAGTGTTCAGTGAGAGTGTCTACCTGTAATTTATTTAACTCTATATAACATTATATTAGAATACTAAACCCAAATAAACATAAAGAATAAAGTCAGTGAGGCTCAGTGAGAGTGTCTACCTGTAATTTATTTAACTCTATATAACATTAGATTAGAATACTAAACCCAAATAAACATAAAGAATAAAGTCAGTGAGGCTCAGTGAGAGTGTCTACCTGTAATTTATTTAACTCTATATAACATTAGATTAGAATACTAAACCCAAATAAACTATAAAGAATAAAGTCAGTAATCAGTGAGAGTGTCTACCTGTAATTTATTTAACTCTATATAACATTAGATTAGAATACTATACCCAAATAAACTATCATAAAGAATAAAGTCAGTGATCAGTGAGAGTGTCTACCTTCAATTTAATTAACTTTATGTAAAATTAGTATAATAAACCCCCCAAAAAATAAAGATTAAAGTCAGTAATCAGTGAGAGTGTCTACCTGTAATTTATTTCACTCTATATAACATTAGATTAGAATACTAAACCCAAATAAACATAACGAATAAAGTCAGTGATCAGTGAGAGTGTCTACTTGTAATTTATTTAACTCTATATAACATTATAACAGAATACCAAACCCAAATAAACATAAAGAATAAAGTCAGTGATCAGAGAGAGTGTCTACATTTAATTTATTTAACTCTATATAACATTAGATTAGAATACTAAACCCAAATAAACATAAAGAATAAAGTCAGTGATCAGTGAGAGTGTCTACCTGTAATTTATTTAACTCTATATAACATTAGATTAGAATACTAAACCCAAATAAACATAAAGAATAAAGTCAGTGATCAGTGAGAGTGTCTACCTGTAATGTATTTAACTCTATATAACATTAGATTAGAATACTAAACCCAAATAATCTATAATAATAAAGTCAGTGAGGCTCAGTGAGAGTGTCTACCTGTAATTTATTTAACTCTATATAACATTACATTAGAATACTAAACCCAAATAAACATAAAGAATAAAGTCAGTGATCAGTGAGAGTGTCTACCTGTAATTTATTAAACTCTATATAACATTAGATTAGAATACTAAACCCAAATAAACTATCATAAAGAATAAAGTCAGTGAGGCTCAGTGAGTGTCTACCTGTAATTTATTAAACTCTATATAACATTAAATTAGAATACTAAACCCAAATAAACTATCATAAAGAATAAAGTCAGTAATCAGTGAGTGTCTACCTGTAATTTATTTAACTCTATATAACATTAGATTAGAATACTAAACCTAAATAAACATAAAGAATAAAGTCAGTGATCAGTGAGAGTGTCTACCTTCAATTTAATTAACTTTATATAAAATTAGTATACTAAACCCCCCCAAAAATAAAGATTAAAGTCAGTAATCAGTGAGAGTGTATACCTGTAATTTATTTAACTCTATATAACATTAGATTAGAATAGTAAACCCAAATAAACATAAAGAATAAAGTCAGTGATCAGAGAGAGTGTCTACCTTTAATTTATTTAACTCTACATAACATTAGATTAGAATACTAAACCCAAATAAACATAAAGAATAAAGTCAGTGATCAGTGAGTGTCTACCTGTAATGTATTTAACTCTATATAACATTAGATTAGAATACTAAACCCAAATAAACATAAACAATAAAGTCAGTAATCAGTGAGAGTGTCTACCTGTAATTTACTTAACTCTATATAACATTAGATTAGAATACTAAACCCAAATAAACATAAAGAATAAAGTCAGTGATCAGTGAGAGTGTCTACCTGTAATGTATTTAACTCTATATAACATTAGATTAGAATACTAAACCCAAATAATCTATAATAATAAAGTCAGTGAGGCTCAGTGAGATTGTCTACCTGTAATTTATTTAACTCTATATAACATTAGATTCGGATACTAAACCCAAATAATCTATAATAATAAAGTCAGTGAGGCTTAGTGAGAGTGTCTACCTGTAATTTATTTAACTCTATATAACATTAGATTAGAATACTAAACACAAATAAACATAAAGAATAAAGTCAGTGATCAGTGAGAGTGTCTACCTGTAATTTATTTAACTCTATATGACATTAGATTAGAATACTAAACCCAAATAAACTATCATAAAGAATAAAGTCAGTAATCAGTGAGTGTCTACCTGTAATTTATTAAACTCTATATAACATTAGATTAGAATACTAAACCCAAATAAACATAAAGAATAAAGTCAGTAATCAGTGAGAGTGTCTACCTGTAATTTATCTAACTCTATATAACATTAGATTAGAATACTAAACCCAAATAAACATAAAGAATAAAGTCAGTAATCAGTGAGAGTGTCTACCTGTAATTTATCTAACTCTATATAACATTAGATTAGAATACTAATCCCAAATAAACATAAAGAATAAAGTCAGTGAGGCTCAGTGAGAGTGTCTACCTGTAATTTATTTAACTCTATATGACATTAGATTAGAATACTAAACCCAAATAAACTATCATAAAGAATAAAGTCAGTAATCAGTGAGAGTGTCTACCTGTAATTCATTTAACTCTATATAACATTAGATTAGAATACTAAACCCAAATAAACATAAAGAATAACCTCAGTGTTCAGTGAGAGTGTCTACCTGTAATTTATTTAACTCTATATAACATTATATTAGAATACTAAACCCAAATAAACATAAAGAATAAAGTCAGTGAGGCTCAGTGAGAGTGTCTACCTGTAATTTATTTAACTCTATATAACATTAGATTAGAATACTAAACCCAAATAAACATAAAGAATAAAGTCAGTGAGGCTCAGTGAGAGTGTCTACCTGTAATTTATTTAACTCTATATAACATTAGATTAGAATACTAAACCCAAATAAACTATAAAGAATAAAGTCAGTAATCAGTGAGAGTGTCTACCTGTAATTTATTTAACTCTATATAACATTAGATTAGAATACTATACCCAAATAAACTATCATAAAGAATAAAGTCAGTGATCAGTGAGAGTGTCTACCTTCAATTTAATTAACTTTATGTAAAATTAGTATAATAAACCCCCCAAAAAATAAAGATTAAAGTCAGTAATCAGTGAGAGTGTCTACCTGTAATTTATTTCACTCTATATAACATTAGATTAGAATACTAAACCCAAATAAACATAACGAATAAAGTCAGTGATCAGTGAGAGTGTCTACTTGTAATTTATTTAACTCTATATAACATTATAACAGAATACCAAACCCAAATAAACATAAAGAATAAAGTCAGTGATCAGAGAGAGTGTCTACATTTAATTTATTTAACTCTATATAACATTAGATTAGAATACTAAACCCAAATAAACATAAAGAATAAAGTCAGTGATCAGTGAGAGTGTCTACCTGTAATGTATTTAACTCTATATAACATTAGATTAGAATACTAAACCCAAATAATCTATAATAATAAAGTCAGTGAGGCTCAGTGAGAGTGTCTACCTGTAATGTATTTAACTCTATATAACATTAGATTAGAATACTAAACCCAAATAAACATAAAGAATAAAGTCAGTGATCAGTGAGAGTGTCTACCTGTAATTTATTAAACTCTATATAACATTAGATTAGAATACTAAACCCAAATAAACTATCATAAAGAATAAAGTCAGTAATCAGTGAGAGTGTCTACCTGTAATTTATTTAACTCTATATAACATTAGATTAGAATACTAAACCCAAATAAACATAAAGAATAAAGTCAGTGATCAGTGAGAGTGTCTACCTGTAATTTATTTAACTCTATATAACATTAGATTAGAATACTAAACCCAAATAATCTATAATAATAAAGTCAGTGAGGCTCAGTGAGAGTGTCTACCTGTAATTTATTTAACTCTATATAACATTAGATTAGAATACTAAACCCAAATAAACATAAAGAATAAAGTCAGTAATCAGTGAGAGTGTCTACCTGTAATGTATTTAACTCTATATAACATTAGATTAGAATACTAAACCCAAATAAACATAAAGAATAAAGTCAGTGATCAGTGAGAGTGTCTACCTGTAATTTATTTAACTCTATATAACATTAGATTAGAATACTAAACCCAAATAAACATAAAGAATAAAGTCAGTGATCAGTGAGAGTGTCTACCTGTAATGTATTTAACTCTATATAACATTAGATTAGAATACTAAACCCAAATAAACATAAAGAATAAAGTCAGTGAGGCTCAGTGAGAGTGTCTACCTGTAATTTATTAAACTCTATATAACATTAGATTAGAATACTAAACCCAAATAAACTATCATAAAGAATAAAGTCAGTGATCAGTGAGAGTGTCTACCTTCAATTTAATTAACTTTATATAAAATTAGAGTACTAAACCCCCCAAAAAATAAAGATTAAAGTCAGTAATCAGTGAGAGTGTCTACCTGTAATTTATTTAACTCTATATAACATTAGATTCGAATACTAAACCCAAATAAACATAAAGAATAACGTCAGTGATCAGTGAGAGTGTCTACCTTCAATTTAATTAACTCTATATAACATTAGATTAGAATACTAAACCCAAATAAACATAAAGAATAAAGTCAGTGAGGCTCAGTGAGAGTGACTACCTGTAATTTATTTAACTCTATATAACATTAGATTAGAATACTAAACCCAAATAAACATAAAGAATAAAGTCAGTAATCAGTGAATGTCTACCTTTAATTTATTTAACTCTATATAACATTAGAATACTAAACCTAAATAAACATAAAGAATAAAGTCAGTGAGCAGTGAGAGTATCTACCTTCAATTTAATTAACTTTATATACAATTAGTATACTAAACCCCCCAAAAAATAAAGATTAAAGTCAGTAATCAGTGAGAGTGTCTACCTGTAATTTATTAAACTCTATATAACATTAGATTAGAATATTAAACCCAAATAAACATAAAGAATAAAGTCAGTGATCAGAGAGAGTGTCTACCTTTAATTTATTTAACTCTATATAACATTAGATTAGAATACTAAACCCAAATAAACATAAAGATAAAGTCAGTAATCAGTGAGAGTGTCTACCTGTAATTTATTTAACTCTATATAACATTAGATTAGAATACTATACCCAAATAAACTATCATAAAGAATAAAGTCAGTGATCAGTGAGAGTGTCTACCTTCAATTTAATTAACTTTATGTAAAATTAGTATAATAAACCCCCCAAAAAATAAAGATTAAAGTCAGTAATCAGTGAGAGTGTCTACCTGTAATTTATTTAACTCTATATAACATTAGATTAGAATACTAAACCCAAATAAACATAGCGAATAAAGTCAGTGATCAGTGAGAGTGTCTACTTGTAATTTATTTAACTCTATATAACATTATAACAGAATACCAAACCCAAATAAACATAAAGAATAAAGTCAGTGATCAGAGAGAGTGTCTACCTTTAATTTATTTAACTCTATATAACATTAGATTAGAATACTAAACCCAAATAAACATAAAGAATAAAGTCAGTGATCAGTGAGAGTGTCTACCTGTAATGTATTTAACTCTATATAACATTAGATTAGAATACTAAACCCAAATAATCTATAATAATAAAGTCAGTGAGGCTCAGTGAGAGTGTCTACCTGTAATTTATTTAACTCTATATAACATTAGATTAGAATATTAAACCCAAATAAACATAAAGAATAAAGTCAGTGATCAGTGAGAGTGTCTACCTGTAATTTATTTAACTCTATATAACATTATAACAGAATACTAAACCCAAATAAACATAAAGAATAAAGTCAGTGATCAGAGAGAGTGTCTACCTTTAATTTATTTAACTCTATATAACATTAGATTAGAATACTAAACCCAAATAAACATAAAGAATAAAGTCAGTGATCAGTGAGAGTGTCTACCTGTAATTTATTTAACTCTATATAACATTAGATTAGAATACTAAACCCAAATAAACTATCATAAAGAATTAAGTCAGTGAGGCTCAGTGAGAGTGTCTACCTGTAATTTATTTAACTCTATATAACATTAGATTTGAATACTAAACCCAAATAATCTATAATAATAAAGTCAGTGAGGCTTAGTGAGAGTGTCTACCTGTAATTTATTTAACTGTAAATAACATTAGATTAGAATACTAAACCCAAATAAACATAAAGAATAAAGTCAGTGATCAGTGAGAGTGTCTACCTGTAATTTATTTAACTCTATATAACATTAGATTAGAATACTAAACCCAAATAAACATAAAGAATAAAGTCAGTAATCAGTGAGTGCCTACCTGTAATTTATTTAACTCTATATAACATTAGATTAGAATACTAAACCCAAATAAACATAAAGAATAAAGTCAGTAATCAGTGAGAGTGTCTACCTGTAATTCATTTAACTCTATATAACATTAGATTAGAATACTAAACCAAAATAAACATAAAGAATAAAGTCAGTGAGGCTCAGTGAGAGTGTCTACCTGTAATTTATTTAACTCGATATAACATTAGAATACTAAACCTAAATAAACATAAATAATAAAGTCAGTGAGCAGTGAGAGTATCTACCTTCAATTTAATTAACTTTATATAAAATTAGAATACTAAACCCCCCAAAAAATAAAGATTAAGGTCAGTAATCAGTGAGAGTGTCTACCTGTAATTTATTTAACTCTATATAACATTAGATTAGAATACTAAACCCAAATAAACATAAAGAATAACGCCAGTGATCAGTGAGAGTGTCTACCTGTAATTTATTTAACTCTATATAACATTAGATTAGAATACTAAACCCAAATAAACATAAAGAATAAAGTCAGTGATCAGTGAGAGTGTCTACCTGTAATTTATTTAACTTTATATAAGATTAGAATACTAAACCCAAATAAACTATCATAAAGAATAAAGTCAGTGAGGCTCAGTGAGAGTGTCTACCTGTAATTTATTTAACTCTATATAACATTAGAATATTAAACCTAAATAAACATAAATAATAAAGTCAGTGAGCAGTGAGAGTATCTACCTTCAATTTAATTAACTTTATATAAAATTAGAATACTAAACCCCCCAAAAAATAAAGATTAAAGTCAGTAATCAGTGAGAGTGTCTACCTGTAATTTATTTAACTCTATATAACATTAGATTAGAATACTAAACCCAAATAAACATAAAGAATAACGTCAGTGATCAGAGAGAGTGTCTACCTTTAATTTATTTAACTCTATATAACATTAGATTAGAATACTAAACCCAAATAAACATAAAGATAAAGTCAGTAATCAGTGAGAGTGTCTACCTGTAATTTATTTAACTCTATATAACATTAGATTAGAATACTAAACCCAAATAAACATAAAGAATAAAGTCAGTGATCAGTGAGAGTGTCTACCTGTAATTTATTTAACTTTATATTAGATTAGAATACTAAACCCAAATAAACTATCATAAAGACTAAAGTCAGTGAGGCTCAGTGAGAGTGTCTACCTGTAATTTATTTAACTCTATATAACATTAGATTTGAAAACTAAACCCAAATAATCTATAATAATAAAGTCAGTGAGCAGTGAGAGTATCTACCTTCAATTTAAGATTCAAGATTCAAGATTCAAGATTTTTATTGTCACGTCACAGAGTACAGGTGTACATGTGAGTGAAAAACTTGGGTGCAGATTCCCACCAATGCGCAAAGAATAATATTTACAAGAGAGTAATAAAATAATATAAAATATATAAAAATAGGACATACAGATAACTTACAGTATAAACACTATTTACAATACACTTAATTACAATAAACATGATAACTTACACTATAGACAAATATTGCACAGAACAGATATGCACAGATGTAGATATGCGGATAGTGTGGAAGTAGTCAGTATGTGACAGTATAGCTATGAGTAAGTGCAGGTAAGGAATGAGTTGAGTGGGGAGTGCAGGGGGCAGAATGCTGTATAATATGGGAAAGTCTGATAGATGCAGTGTAAAGTAAAGTGCAGGGTGCAGAGTTTGTATGGGTGTCAGTGGGGTGGGTTGGGCAGAACACCGTTCTACTGGCTATTCCACAGCCTGGTTGCTTGGGGGAAGACGCTGTCTCGGAACCGGCTGGTTCTGGTCTTCAAGCTTCTGAGCCTCCTTCCACTCGGCAGCTGTGAGAACAGGGAATGGCTTGGATGGAACGGGCCCTTCATGATCTTTTTGGATTTCCTCACTCAGCGGTTGGTGTATAAATCCAAAAGGTTTGGGAGCTCAACCCCAGTGATGTACTGCGCTGCATGCACAACCCTCTGCAGGGATTTTCGCTCCAGAGCAGTACAGTTCCCGTACCAGGTGGTGATGCTGCCCGTCAGAATGCTTTCCACAGTGCAGGTGTAGAAAGTCCTGAGGATGCTGGGGTTCAGACCAAACCTCCTCAGCCGTCTGAGGAAGTACAGGCGTTGTTGTGCCTTCTTCACCACCCGTGTGGTGTGTTCTGTCCATGTCAGATCCTCGCTGATGTGAACACCCAGAAACTTGAAGCTGCTGACCCTCTCCACCGCAGTCCCGTTGATGGAGATCGACGAGTATGCTTTCTCCTGCTTCCTGAAGTCCACGATCAGCTCCTTGGTCTTGCTGACGTTTAGAGAGAGGTTATTCTCCTGGCACCAGTTTTCCAGGATGTTAACCTCCTCTCTGTAGGCCGATTCGTCGTTGTTTGAGATCAGGCCAACAATTGTTGTGTCGTCAGCAAATTTGATGATGACATTGGAGCTGTGTCTGGCTGTACAGTCGTGGGTGTACAGGGAGTACAGGAGCGGGCTGAGCACACAGCCCTGGGGCGCTCCGATGTTGAGGGTCAGTGAGGAGGATGTGATGTTGCCCATCCTCACCACCTGCTGTCGGTCTGACAGGAAGTTCAGGATACAGCTGCACAGTGTGCTGTTCAGACCCAGATCCCGGAGCTTGACGTCGAGCCTCGAGGGAACGATGGTGTTGAATGCTGAACTGTAGTCCACAAACAGCATTCTCACATACGTGTCCTTCTTGTCCAGGTGAGAGAGGGCAGTGTGCAGGGTCAGGGCGATCGCATCGTCAGTGGATCTGTTCTGCCTGTATGCAAACTGCAGTGGGTCCAGGGTGGCAGGCAGTGAGGAACAGATGATATCCCTAACCAGCCTCTCAAAGCATTTGCTTATGATGGAGGTTAGGGCAACAGGTCGCCAGTCATTCAGACAGGTGGTGTGGGCAGTATTTGGAACTGGCACAATGGTGGCCAGTTTAAAGCAAGCTGGCACAACAGAGAGAGAGAGTGATGTATTATAAATGTCCGTGTAGACTGCTGCCAGTTCTCTATAGCAGGCTTTAAGCACTCTCCCGGGAATGCCATCCGGACCAGCTGACTTGCGTGGATTTATCCGCTGAAAAGCTCTGCGCACGTCAGCTTCAGAGACGGAGGGTGGGATGGGATCAGCGGTGGGCGGGGCGCACTCTGGGAGCGCAGCGGTGGGCGGGGCGCACTCTGGGAGCGCAGCGGTGGGCGGGGCGCACTCTGGGAGCGCAGCGGTGGGCGGGGCGCACTCTGGGAGCGCAGCGTGATCTGCCTCGAATCGAGTGTAGAAGCGGTTCAGCTCCTCTGGCAGCTCAGCGTTGGTGCTGGTCAGAGTGTGAGAGCTTCTCTTGTAGTCAGTGATAATGTTCAGACCCTGCCACAAGCTCTGGGTGTTGGCTGTGTTGAACTGTGCTTCCACTTTCTCTCTGTACCCACGTTTGGCCGCTTTTATGGTCCTACGGAGAGCGTAGCTGGCTCGTTTGTACTCCTCCGTATTTCCAGATCTGAAAGCGGCACTGCGTGCGCTGAGAGCGGAGCGGACGTCACCGTTCAGCCAGGGCTTCTGATTGGGGAAGACGCGCACTGATCTGAGGGGCACTACGTCATCCACGCACTTGCGAATGAAGGCGGTGACAGTGTCTGCGTACTCGTCGATGCTGCTTGACGAATCACGGAACATCTCCCAGTCCACGTGATCAAAACAGTCCTGAAGCATAGCTTCCGATTGGTCAGACCAGCGGCGTACCTCCTTGGTGGTGGGCGGTTCTCGTTTCAGCCTCTGCCTGTAGGTGGGCAGAAGCAGGATGGAGGAGTGATCTGATTTGCCGAACGGGGGTCGGGGGAGGGCTTTGTAGGCTCCTCGGATGTTAGAGTAGCAGTGATCAAGCGTCTGGGTTTTCCGCGTGAAGCATGTAATGTGCTGAAACAGTGCTGGACAAAAAGTTTTAAAGTTTGTCCGGTTAAAGTCCCCTGCAACAATGAGTGCAGCCTCCGGGCGCACGGTCATCTGCTTGTTGATGGTCTCGTGTAGCTTCCCGAGTGCGAATTCCGAGTCCGCGCGCGGGTGTATGTACACTGCCGCTAAACACAGTCCTGTAATCTCACGAGGTAGCCACACCGGCCGGCAGGAGATGATCAGATATTCCAGCTCTGGCGAGCAGAAAGACTCGATGAAATGTACATTCCTCCGATCACACCAAGCATTGTTGATCAGGAAACATACACCACCTCCCTTACTTTTCCCAGAGAGCTCTTTGGATCTGTCGGCGCGGTGCAGAGAGAACCCCGCGGGTTCTATGGCGTGGTCGGGTATGTCCGCGGATAGCCAGGTCTCTGTGAGGCAGATCACGCTGCAGTCACGTATCTCCCGCTGGAAAGCGATCCGTGCGTGGAGCTCGCACAGCTTGTTGTCCAAGGACTGCACATTAGCCAGCAACAAGGTGGGAAGAGGCGGACGGTGAGCGCGGCGTCTCAGCCTGACGAGCACACCGGCTCGCTTGCCTCTTTTCCGGCGTCTGCGTCGCGTGCGTGGCCAGCCGACCCAGGTGAATGGAGCCTCTCCGATGTTAGGGAACAAAGGATCAGCGTTGTGGAACTCAAAGTCCGGTTTGCGGTGAGTGATCGACGATCTGATTCCCAGGAGTGTTTGTCGGTCGTATGTGACGATGCCAGTAACATTCAGTGCAAAAAGAGTAACAAGCAAACACAAAAACAAAGAAAAACTGCTAAAATAAGTGGGAGCTCGCAACACATTTAATTAACTTTATATAAAATTAGAATACTAAACCCCCCAAAAAATAAAGATTAAAGTCAGTAATCAGTGAGAGTGTCCCCTAGTGATAAAAAAGTAGATTAAAGTATACTATAATCATTATTATTATGCTATAGTGCACTAAAGTGTTCTTGTAGCCACATTATTATTAATCAGTATATTTATAATTTCATGTACTTATTATACTTTAATTACAGTATAAAAATAGTACAAAAGTCTTACTTAAATTGTGCTAAGTGTGCTTAACTGTACTAAAATGGAACTATTTTAAATATACGTAAGTAATATTAATTCAAACTACTTCATGTATGTAACCCCATATTTTACATATGCTTACAGTAAAATTATAATACATTTAATTATTAGAATATTACAACTGTATCACTATTTATTATACACCAGGTATATTAGATTAGAAATGTACTAAGATTTGATGTTAAATATATGTATATTAAATATATATGCTTCATGTTCCTGTCTTTTTCAAGTAACACACTTCTAGTATACTTTGTTGGGTATAAACATATATTTTAATATACTGTACTACAATTTTTAGCCTGTTACAAAATGACTTTTTTTTACATCAATAGTAGTAATTTAATTTACTTTTCTCTTTTTAACCCACTTTGCTAAAAATGTACAAAAGTATACCCTATGGATTAAGAGTGAGATGTCACTAAAGTTCATATGGGTGTGAAGACAGACGAGTGAATACTTATATATATATATATATATATATATATATTTATAATACACTGTATATATATATATATATATATATATATATAATATATAATATAATATATAATAAACCCAAATAAACTGAAAGTCAGTGGTCAGTGACAGTGTCTATCTAAACATTTCTATAATCTTTAGGTTTATTCTAATGTTATATAAAGTTATACAGTCTGGAGTTCTTTGCTTTTTTTAAGACTTTATATATATTTTTTGTGTGTTTTTATTTGTAGGATTACTCTACAGATGAGCAGGCGATGATCGAAGCAGCCATTCAGCGCTCTCTCTCAGACAAGTGAGGAGGACATCAGGGATTATGGGATGGATTCGGCTCGGCCGAAACGCTGCAGTAAATGATGTCTGATCAAAAAAAAACACATCTTGAATTCATGCAGCATATCTGATGCTAGTCTTCTAGTTTATTGTTAGTGAGGTATAAAGCGTATAATTTAGATTACTTAGTAGATTCTTTTACATATTATAAGTGGTGATATCAGCTATCTTTGCACTGACACATCATTTTTTAATTAGTTAAATATATATATATATATATATATATATATATATATATATATATATATATATATATATATATATATATATATATATATAAAGTATAAAGTTTGAATAATTAACTGGAACCACCTGGAAAAAGAACACCTGGAATATAACTTTATATTACTGAAATATAAATAAGTAATAATCAAAATATAAATAAATTAAGGAAACATGCTTGCAAATACATATCACACATGGTTTATGCTAATACAAACGTTCAGACACTTTGTATGTGTTTATTCATTAATTTATATGGATATATACAAAAATATATACATTTTGCTTTAAAATACAGCTCTGGAAAAAATGAAGAGAGCACATCAGTTTCTCTGATTTTGCTATTTATAGGTTTATATTTGAGTAAAATAAACATTGTTGAAAACAATTCTCCCAAATTACAAATAAAAATATTGTCATTTAGAGCATTTATTTGCAGAAAATGAGAAATGACTATATGAGAAATAACCATTTCTTTACAAGTTCATATTGATATAGTTTTAAGAGTTCAGAAATAAATATTTGGTGGAATAAACCTGTTTTTTTTATCACAGTTTTATGCATCTTGGCATCATGTTCTCCTCCACCAGTCTTACACACTGCTTTTGGATAACTTTATGCTGCTTTACTCCTGGTGCAAAAATTCAAGCAGTTCAGTTTCGTGGTTTGATGTCTGTTCCTCTTGATTATATTCCAGAGGTTTTCAATTTGGTAAAATCAAAGAAACTCTTATTTTTAAGTGCTCTATTATTTTTTTCCCAGAGCAGTATGTGTTAAAAATAAAAATCAAGGCTACTTTCACATTTCATGCCTCATTTATATATTTTTTCCTTTTAAATTCAGATTTTTTTGTTAGATTGGCTTTGCCTGTATTACGGCACACTTGCTTGCATTGATACGCTTATTGACCTCACCTTTGTTGTTTTGCCAGGAAGCTGGTGTTGTGCTAAAATCTGACTTCCTGCCCGAATCTGACTCCCCTTTAGTGATGTTCTGTTGATTTTTTTTTGAAGGAAAACTTTGAATAATAGTCATTTATAAGCAAAAGCAATAGGAATCATCAGTAGGGGTGGGAATCTCAGGGTATCTTGATAATATCGTTTCACAATACTGTGATTCTGTGATACTCGATATATCCGCAGGCAATTCTCTACGATACTTCACAGTATCCATGTTTTACTGACGAGCATATAATACTCCTAAATAAGTTAATTCCAGTAATTAATAGATTTATTAGTGTCAAAGAGTTTCACAGATAAAAAAAAATAAAATAAAATTCTACACCGCAGGTTTACCCTATTCATTTGATTATAGAACCACCACCTGGACTAAAGAGTCCGTAAGTGTAAACTGCAAAGTCAAATTGTGGTTAAGTCTTAAGGAGCTTTGAGCGCATATGTTTTAAGAAATATATCCCTAATTGACCACATATATTGATAATGCATTGCAAATAAAAATTATACAATATATTGCACTATTGATATGTTGTCCCATCCCTAATCACCAGTGAAATCTGTTGCTTTTCCCCCAAAACTGCTATATAACATGCATGCACACTAGGGGTGGTCGATATGGCCCTAAAACAAATCACGATATTTTATGGTATTTTCACAATAATTATACTCTTGGCAAAATGACAAAACATTGAATTAAAATATATATATATTTCAACAATATGCTACTGCAACAAAAAAATAAAATAAAATGTTTGCTATAAAATGCTATTATTGGATACGATATGATATGGCCCAACCCTAAATGAGATATTAAAAAATACTAGAATTTGATCAGATTTGTAACAGTAGTCAATGATCCAGAATGTCATGATGCTAATAATATTAATAATGCACTCCATATATCTTCTTATATCCAGGATTAAAGTAAAATAAATGATACTGGACAGATATATAATGGGAAAAGAGAACAGTGTTTTTTTCTTTTGCTAAAAACAGTAAAAAAAAAAAAAAAAACGATATTTCCTATTATATGGTAATATAATATAGTTCACAATATTCCAAAATGTTGTCGATATTATTGTGATCGATACGATATGGCACACCCCTAATGCACATAATGGGGAGTCAAATTTGGTCAGGGAGGCAGAATTCAGCACAACACAGGTGTTTCCTGATAACTCATAAAATACATATGTATGTTGTAAAGCCACAAATCTCATTATTTTTCCAGTCTAGGACCAAAAATATACAAATGCTGTGTTCAGACTGCAGTAAAAGTGGACCAGATCCGATATATTTATATATTTATTTCAGGCTGTTCGCTAGGGGTGGGCGATATGGCTATTAAAAAATAATATCACGATATTTCATGGGATTTTTTGGGATAATGATACTCTTGGCGATATGACAAAACACACACACACAAAAAAAATATATATATATATACACTACTGCAAGAAAATTAAAATTAAATTCTTTTATTGCATATATTGACATTAAATAAATACAAGAATTTTATCAGATTTATAAAAGAAGTCAATTATCCAGAATGTCATGATCCTAATAATAATAATCCTAATAATTCACTCCAAATATCTCCATATATCCAGGATTCAAGTAAAATAAATGATACTGGACAGATATAAACGGTCTCTAGTAGAACAGTGTGATAATTAGGGGTGGGTTGATATGGCACGATATTCGATCACGATATTCAAAAAGGTTGTCGATATTATTGTGTACGATACGATACGATATACGCCAACAGTAGGGGTGTGCATGCAAAAAAAGGAGCAGTGCTTCACGTTAAGTTTCCCTTTAATCCTTCAGTCAGAATCTCAAAAGCTATAAATGAATTTAGCCTGCAGCTGAGATTATCACACATAATTCACTCCAGTTTATTCAACCATGGTTGGGTTTTAAATTCTTATATTTTCCTTAGCAACTGCAGCCACGATCTGTAGCTGTCAATCTGTTTGGCCAATACATTAGGAACACCAACGTCCAAATATTAGTGAGTTCTGTAATCTGGTTTTACCTCTACTGAAGCCCTTACTCACCACTGCTGTCCATTTCCCCATCTACTTACATCCTCTTTATCGTCTTTTTTCTTTCTGTTTGACGTAAAAGTCGCATGAATTCTGATCTGATTGTTCAGACAGAATCACATTAATGTGAATCAGATATGTAGCAGATTTCAATACAGTCTGATTCAGATTCAATGTGTTTTATTCAGTGTGTTTACACAGATTAACTGATCGGATTTGGTCCACATTTTTACCTGAAGTGTGAACGCCGCCAGAGTGATTCAAATCTGATTTAAAAAAAAAGATTTGAATCCGATCTGGGTCACTTTAAGGAAAAATAAATCAGATTTGAGTCACTTCAGCCTGGTAATGTGAACATAGCATAATTTAAAAATAGTCTAAAACTGAATTGAAAATGAAACATCTCATAACAATATACAGTTAAATACATTTTATCACTATATTCAAGATGTTTTCTATTGAACAGATATCGTTTTTGCTGTGTACAGTAAAGTCTTAATAAATAGGCTTTCTCAATAAATCAATAAATAAATTAATCAATAAATAAATAATAGAAAATATATGTATAAGAACATAAGTGAGAAATGATCAGACAGGTAACAGTAAGGTTGAAGGGCTGTCCCACTGCTTTATCAGAAATACTTTGCCTTTAATATATATATATAACCAAAGCAGCATATATATATATAAGTGTATGTGTGTGTGTGTGTGTGTGTGGTGGGATTCAGTGATGATGTGCGTAGTATAAAGTAAACCGTCCCATCAATAAACAACTCCAAAAGGAAGAGTACAATACATCTCAAAAAATTTAATTATCATCGAAAAGTTACTTTATTTCAGTAATTCAGTTCAAAATGTGAAACTAATATATTATATAGATGTATTAAACACACAGTGATCTATTTTAAGCGTTTATGTCTTTTATTGTTAATGATTATTTTGGCTTACAGCCAAAAAATGTATAATAATAACAATAATAATAAGTGTCTCAGAAAAGACTAATTGGTACTGTGCCAAGTCCTGCTGGAAAATGAAATCCGCATCTCCATAAAAGTGTGCTTCCCCTCTGCTGCTGACAACTTTTATGGAGATGTGGATTTCATTTTCCAGCAGGACTTGGCACACTGCCCACATTGCTTACCAAAAAAAGTACCAATTGGTTTTAGTTATATAATATTCTAATTGTCAGAGATACTGATTTTTTCTGGGTTTTCATTGGCTGTAAGCTTCATAATCATAAATAATAATCAACAATAAAAGAAAAAGAACTCTTAAAATAGATTAATCTGTGTTTAATGCATCTATATAATATGAGTTTCACATTTTAATATATATATATATATATATATATGTATATATATATTTTCACAGAAGATTGCGACCCACAGGTTTATATTTAATCAGTTTTATAGACATTTTTCAACAAGAAACCAACAATTATTAGTCAATTCTGAATTTAATTGAATTGAACTATGCTCAAATCTGCACATTTTTTGTTTCCTGTTTACATTTTATCCGCGGTATATCTCTCTTTTCTCAGATAATCCTTCTTTCTTATGGATTATTATGATTATTATTTTGAAGCATAAAGTAGTATGGATGTGATCTCGGTTTATCTGGTGTAGAAGAGTTTAGTAAGCCTATAAAAAATACAATAAAACAATATAATAATATGATAATAATTATTATTAATAATTCTGTAGCACTTCTTGCTTGTTATTCTTTATATAAATACATTGATATTAATACACAGAAGGGCTTTATTAGAATTTAATATTTCTACATTAGATAGATTTTTCTGTGACCACTAGGGGACGCTGTCGCTCCACCAGTGCTGTAATTCTCCCGGTTCTGTTCTGGTTCTGGTTCTGTTCTGATGCCACAGTTTAATAATCTCTCTGTTGGAATTTATTTTGGTACGGGGGAATTATGTATTAAATATGTGTTTTATGTGTTTAATTTTATGGTTCAGATTAAAGGGGTATCGTGAATGAATTTTTGGTACCACTTTAAAATAAAACTACCCTCATAAAAGGTTTATAAATGGTTTATAAATTACTCAATTAATTATTAGTACTGTAAATGCCTAAACACATTTGATACACGTCAATTAAAAAGGCAATAGTGTCAAATCTGTGGTTTGCTTAGTCATTTAATTCAACTTAAAAGTAATTTAATTAATATTAAATTGTTAAACATACTTACAAATATATAAATATGGCAGGTTTAATGCTGATTGATGGAAAACACAAAGTAAAATCAATATATAGAAAGATCTGAGGGTTTGACAGCATAAATAAGTGTAGAATCTGCTTATTAATAGGTTTTAAAGTATTTTCAACCTAATTAATAATTAATAATAAACTCCTTTATAAAACAATTTATAAACTCTTTATAAAGATAGTCTTATTTTAAAGTGGTACTGAATTTTCTAGGTGTAAAAAGTCAGTGTAACGTTTAACAAGTTATTTTATGACTGTATCAAAGCTAAATTCTAAATTTTAAAAATAGAAAATTTGGTATAAAACTTCATTATTGTTTTTTTTTTAGTATATAGTGAAGAAGAAAAGTGTTTTTTTTTTTATCCAATTTTTTAATTTTTAATTTTTTTCATTTTGGCCTTTTACAAACAGAATTTTAAGAAAAATTAAAAGGTGTATCTTTTTTTTTTTCCAGATTTGTCCAATTTTGTATCTTTTAACACAAATCTGATGATATAATCCAACTCGCAAAATGCAAAAATTGAAATATCTGAAAATAAAGAAAAAAAAAATGTTTCTAATATTTCCTAATATTTCGATTGTGAGGGGCACCGATTAAAAAAAAAATTAAAAAAATTGGAAAAATGGATGAAAACATATTTTTTGTACACTGCACTACACAAAAAAAAAAAAAATTAATTAAATAAATAATTTAGCCCAAAACAGTCCGAAAATTAATAGTAATTAATAATTGTTACACTGACCGTGAAACTGCTATAGAATTATTTGTCTATTAAGTTCATTCACAATTCTTGTATTCTTTTCTTTTTCTTAAAAATAAAAAATAACATCCACTAAAATGTTCTTTTTGGAACTAAAAGTGGTTCTAGTGTGTCATTGTTTCTTTTTTTTTTTTGAGCACTTTGTAAAATGATGATAATAAAAGATGCTTTGCTACCAAAATGAAAACCGAGTCAGAATGATCAATGTTATTGTATGAAAAAAGAACCTTAAAAAAACTTTAAATCAATTAGAATTAGTGATTATATATGGAAATAATAGCAAATGCTAAAATGCTAGTATTGCTATTATTGGCTAATTCTGATGTGTGGTTTATATATGGCAAATATGTACTGTATATATGAAATATGTATTTTTATTATGATTATGTACAAATAAGAAATAGAAATACTGTAAAAGAAGGTCTATAAAAAATAATGTGTGTAATTTTGCTTTTTGGAGTCATTTAGGATCATTTCTATTGGGCCGATCATTTTGTCAATCATAATATATAAACTTTTAAACATATAGACCTCTTACTGTAAAATTATGAGTTTCTCTGATTTTATCAAATTAAAAACCTCTGGAATATAATCAAGAGGAAGATGGATGATCACAAGCCACCAAACCACCAAACTGAACTGCTTGAATTTTTGCACCAGGAGTAAAGCAGCATAAAGTTATCCAAAAGCAGTGTGTAAGACTGGTGGAGGAAGAGAACATGATGCCAAGATGCATGAAGAAAACTGTGATTAAAAACCATCAGGGTTATTCTACCAAATATTGATTTCTGAACTCTTAAAACTTGAATATAAATTTGAACTTGTTTTCTTTGCATTATTTGAGGTCTGAAAGCTCTGCATCTTTTTTGTTATTTCAGCCATTTCTGATTTTCTGTAAATAAATGCTCTAAATGACAATATTTTTATTTGGAATTTGGGAGAAATGTTGTCTGTAGTTTATAGAATAAAACAACAATGTTCATTTTACTCAAACATAAACCTAAAAATAGCAAAATCAGATGAACTGATTCAGATTCAGGTTGTGATCTTGATATATCGTCCATCTTTAATAATGGAAGTAATATAGTTATGAAGGTAAAAAAGGCTGGGCTACAGGGTCTAACCTTGTGCTTATTGGGATGTCTGTACATTATTGTACATACATAGATTTTATATCACAACCAAATGATCAGAGATTTTATTACCGTATAATATAGATTTTTTTTTTTACTATATTTTTTGCTGATTAAAGAGTTCAAACACATAAGAATTAATGCACTATAGTTAATATACAATAGAAAAAAACACTAAAAGCATTGTAAAAGCTGTGTGGTTATTATGGGGTAATTAACACTTTTGTACTCATTTTATTTTAGTTGCAGTAGGTGTATCAAATTTATGACACGAATAAATATTTTAATTAAAAGCTTTTTATTTATTTATTTATTTTTTTTTAATGAAAGTAATTTTTTTTTCTTTCTATTTTTTTGTCCATTTTCACACCAATTTACACGGCCAATTACCCAACCCACTCATTAGGACTCCCCCTATCACTAGTGATGCCCCGACACACCAGGAGGGTGAAGACTAACACATGCCTCCTCCGATACATATGAAGTCAGACTCCGCCTCTTTTTGGACTGCTGCTGATGCTGTAGCATTATAGCCGAGTGCATCACAGCGCTAACGCTCGGAGGACAGCAGCGCAGCGACCCGGTTCTGATACATCAGCTCACAGACGCAGCCTTGTGCTGATCCACATCACCCTTTTTGGAGTGATGAGGTGAAAGGGAAGCACACCATCTACTGTACTGTACCCACCCAGAGAGAGAGCAAGGACAACTGTGCTCTCTCAGGGCTCCGGCAGCTGATGGCAAGCTGCACGAACAGGATTTGAAGCAGTTAATTAAAAAAATTTAAAGCTTTTTATTTTATTTTTTTTGTATATAACCTGTATTATCAGTCTAATAGTGCTGGAGTCCCGCAGTTTCTCACGTTAAGTCTCCACTTTGATTTGATTATCTCGCTCCATCCATCATTTATCTTGATTTCTTTACAGAAGAAATCTCTCTCTCTTTACACCTCCCTCCCTCGCTCCCCCGCTCTCCCTCCCTGCTGCTGTTTGTCATTTTCTCTCTTTGCAGTCTGCCAGCTCTGATGGCTAAAGGTGCTAAATCCTGATAAATTAAAGCTCTTTAATTATTTAAACACTGGACCCTGAAATCAGTCTGAGTGATTTATACCTCCGTATGGAACTCTGAAAGGGGGGAAATGCCTGTGTGTGTGTGTGTGTGTGTGTGTGTGTGTGTGTGTGTGTGTGTGTGTGTGTGTGTGTGTGTGTGTGTGTGTGTGTGTGTGATACACTGATACATGGAGCCCTGATATCTTACACAGAGAGTATACGGATCAGTACTTCTTACAGAACTACGGAGCCCCTGAAGGGACATGGTGTATTTTTTTTTTATTTTTTTTTTACAAACAAAGTGGTGGTGAGCACCATATACTAAGTGGTGAGCACTACTTACTAAATGGTAAGCACCAGGTAGTAAGTGGTAAGCACCAGATATTATGTGGTGAGCACCAGATACTAAATGGTGAGCTCCAGATAGTAAGTGCTGAGCACCAGATAGTAAGTGCTGAGCACCAGATAATAAGTGCTGAGCAAACATTAAAAGTTGAGCACCACTTACTAGGTTGTGAGCACACGATAGTAAGTGGTGAGCACAACATACTAAATGGGGAGCACCAGATAGTAAGTGGTGAGCACCACGTACTAAATGGTAAGCACCAGATATTATGTGGTAAGCACCAGGTAGTAAGTGGTAAGCACTAGATATTATGTGGTGAGCACCAGATACTAAATGGTGAGCTCCAGATAGTAAGTGCTGAGCACCAGATAGTAAATGCTGAGCACCAGATAATAAGTGCTGAGCAAACATTAAAAGTTGAGCACCACTTACTAGGTTGTGAGCACACGATAGTAAGTGGTGAGCACAACATACTAAATGGGGAGCACCAGATAGTAAGTGGTGAGCACCACGTACTAAATGGTACGCACCAGGTAGTAAGTGGTAAGCACCAGATATTATGTGGTAAGCACCAGGTAGTAAGTGGTAAGCACCAGATATTATGTGGTAAGCACCAGATACTAAATGGTGAGCTCCAGATTGTAAGTGCTGAGCACCAGATAGTAAATGCTGAGCACCAGACATTAAGTGCTGAGCACAACTTAAAAAGGTGAGCACCACTTACTAGGTTGTGAGCACACGATAGTAAGTGGTGAGCACAACATACTAAATGGGAAGCACCAGATGGTAACTGGTTACTTACTAAGTTGTGAGCACACGATAGTAAGTGGTGAGCACGACATACTAAATAGTTAACATCACATATTAAGTAGTGAGCACACGATAGTAAGTGGTAAGCACCATATACTAAGTGGTGCTCACCACATTTTAAGTAGTAACAGCTTTATTTCACTGTAGAACATCTGTCAGTTTAAACTATAGCTTGCCAGCTACCATTGTCTGATGCTCACCACTTAATATGTAGTGCTCACCACTTACTATCTGATGCTGAAATGAAAACAAGCTGAAATGAAATAGGAGTAATGATGCTCTTTTTTAATGTAAGGAGTGATAATTGTGTGAAATCAGATAATTGTGTGAACATGTACCTGGCATTAGAATGTGAGGAATACAGAGCTTCCATATAAATATTAACCCTTTGAACTCTAGGCTGTTTTGTTGTGTTTTTTCTTCATTTTTGTTTTCAGTTCCTCTTTCAGGTCTTATAACACAGTAATTATATCAGACAGACACATGCCCTGATCTCTTTTACTCCAGAAGACATACGGCTGCTCAAAAAAATTATCCTTTAAATGTAATAGGAAGCAGAATTGTTATATTTTCCTGGAACTGATCATGTTTTGGGCAAAATTTTACCAAGCGCCTGTTTTTTTTTTTTATTTACTTATATTTGAATGTATAGACTTTAAATATATTCACATCTAAGATATATTTTCAAAAATGTTTAGTAGACTAGAGTGTTTATGAGTTAAAAAGCATAAGAATATTGATGATTTGAGTTCATTATATGGCTTATTAATTATCACTTTGATAAAATACATGGAGAAACAGCATCAGGTGGATTTATTTATTTATCTTGATAATCAATAATCACACCTCTAGGATACATGTAGATATTAAAAACCTGACACTCAGAGCAGCCTATACCTTTCAGTATTTTGATCAGAACACACAAAGAAAACATATATATACAAAAATGTAAACTTTTTTTAACCTAAATGAATAAAAATTTAGTTTAGTGCAAAATAACTACTTAAAAGAAAAAATGTGCGAGTAAAATAAAAACTATATAAAGTAGTGCGCACACCATAATTATAGCTTTAGTTTGAGTAAAGCAGGTAGTTTCACACTCTTTCTGTGGACACTTTTGAGTCTTTATTTACTGATATTATTTGGTTTGAAACATCATATAAATATGTTTGAAGCACTAAAGGTAAATAATATCGGTTGGGGAAGGAGATTTTTCACTTTTTTAGGTGTTTTTCTCTCAATGTGTTTCTTGTAGATTTAGCTTTACCGCACTTACTTAGAGTAAGCTCTGCCCTTTTTAACCATATATGGATTATGTTTATATGTGAAGGGATTCGTGAGTATTTTAGCTGAGAACACAAGGTGTGATTTTAGACGTAAAATTCGTCAGTAAGGTTTTAAGGGTTAATGTTAATTGGTGCCGTGACCCTGGTGTCTCCAGTTCGTCAGTGGTCCTTTCTCGGTTCATATTTTTTGATTGGTTAGCCGTTATTGGTAACCCTGGTTATACAGTGTGTGTAAGTGTGTGTTTAGCTTGTTTAGCGCTTGTTTGTGAAGTGAATGTATGATGAAATGGTTCTGTGTTTTTTTAACCGCTGCCCGGCTTTATTTGCTCTCTCCGGCGGGAAAGAAGCTGCCGTGGTGTTTCCTCTCCCGCTGCTCCTGCGGTAATTAGTTAACGATGTTCGTCAGACCTGCTGCATGTTGTGATGTTGGCTCTTTTTTTTCTTCTCCTTCTTCTTCTTCTTTTCCTCCTCTTTCTTCTTCTTCTTTTTTCCCGATTCCCTCCGTGTTTAACGCTCCTGGCGGATGGAAAGTTGTCGGCGGGAGCTGCTAACAGAACGCTGCAGTGCTCGCAGGCAGGAAGGAAGTGGTCCTTGCTTTCCTCCTGGTTTTCTTCCTCTCTTTTGTTGGTGACAGAAGCGGCGGCGGTGGTTGGGAACGACTGGGGTGGAGGGGGGGAACATATTGAATAAAAATTTCATAAAGTTCAGCGTGTCGTTTCTTTGATGAGCGAATTAGAAAGTCTGTAGAGTCTCGCGGCTGTGTAGAGGCGGTAATTACCGCTACACGTCCCTCCGGGAAGCCCCGCGCTGCCGAGCAGAAGTGTGTCACGACTAGACTAGACTTATCCTCTTCTATTTTTACTCCATTTTACTGTTTTTCCCCATTTACTTCCACACATTTCACCACATTTCACTCATATGATCTGAGCTCAGAGTCCAGCTCTGGTCCTGGGGGGTTTATTCCAGCAACAATTGGTGATTTCCCAACATAAACATCCCAAAAACCCAAAAAACAAAAACTACAGACTCAACTTATTAGCTCCAATTCTACAATTACCTGTTTAGAACGTATACAGTATGGACGGAAGTATTGGAATGAGAGTATTGAGATGAGAGTATTGGGATGAATGTATTGAGATGAGAGTATTGAGATGAGAGTATTTGGATGGAAGTATTGGGATGGAAGTATTGGGATGAAAGTATTGAGATGAGAGTATTTGGATGAAAGTATTGGGATGAGAGTATTGGGATGAGAGTATTTGGATGGAAGTATTGGGATGGAAGTATTGGGATGAAAGTATTGGGATGAGAGTATTGAGATGAGAGTATTGGGATGAAAGTATTGGGATGAGAGTATTGAGATGAGAGTATTGGGATGAAAGTATTGGGATGAGAGTGTTGAGATGAGAGTATTTGGATGGAAGTATTGGGATGAAAGTATTGGGATGAGAGTATTGGGATGAAAGTATTGGGATGAGAGTTTTGGGATGAGAGTATTGGGATGAATGTATTGGGATGGAAGTATTGGGATGGAAGTATTGGGATGGAAGTATTGGGATGAGAGTATTGGGATGAATGTATTGGGATGGGAGTATTGGGATGAGAGTATTGGGATGAAAGTATTGGGATGAGAGTATTGGAATGAATGTATTGGGATGAAAGTATTGGGATGGGAGTATTGGGATGAGAGTATTGGGATGGAAGTATTGGGATGAAAGTATTGGGATGAGAGTATTGGGATGAGAGTATTGGGATGAATGTATTGGGATGAAAGTATTGGGATGAGAGTATTGGGATGAGAGTATTGAGATGAGAGTATTGGGATGGAAGTATTGGGATGAGAGTATTGGGATGGAAGTATTGGGATGAAAGTATTGGGATGAGAGTATTGGGATGAGAGTATTGGGATGAATGTATTGGGATGAAAGTATTGGGATGAGAGTATTGGGATGAGAGTATTGAGATGAGAGTATTGGGATGGAAGTATTCGGATGGAAGTATTGGGATGAGAGTATTGGGATGAGAGTATTGGGATGAAAGTATTGGGATGAAAGTATTGGTACAGCTGCTCATTCATTGCTTTTCTATGAAATCAAGCGCATTAAAAAGAGAGGGTTAAGCCTGCTTTTGTTGAAATAATTCTGTCTAAAATTGTATTTTGTACAGACATATATTGTATACATTAATGTCTACAGTATATGAAACCATATATACCATTAAAAAGACAATAATATACTATATAATACATGAAATGCATGACTTATCATGACCTAGCGATTTTAAGGAAACTAACTGTAAAATGTAAACATTTTCTGTCATTTTACTCAACTTATCTCAACTCAACTCAACTGAAAACGTTTATAACTTTTATAACTTTTATTTATAAAGCACTTTAAAATCAACAACAGCTGACAAAACAAAGTTCTGTATATAGATCATTATAAAATGTAAAAACAAACACTAAAACAATAAGACAAAATAGAAATAAAATAAATAACACAGTAAAAATCTGAACAAGAGTAAAATCTCATTTTAGGTTAAATGCCAAATAATATAAATGAGTTTTAAGACTAATTTTACAGAAAATAACTGTTAGTTAGTTTAGTTAGTTAGTTAGTTAGTTAGTTAGTTAGATGTAGTGTGTAATGGAGGCAGTGCAGTTATACACAGTAAAACAATAAAGAACACCAATTGCTGTGCATATTAAGAAGATAAATTATGTCATCCATATAGAATGTGCGAATACACAGTTATATAATTATAATTTAGCAGTGCAAATTTGTACATATTGTAGATATTATAGCAGGGCATCTCAGAAGGTGCGTCCATTGATTAACCAGAGTGGCTGGAATAAAAAAGTGTCACAGAGTCTTCAGTTTGCTGTGCTGAGAGGATTTAAACAGTCTTATGGCCTGAGGGACAAAAGACCTCCTCAGTCTGAGCTCCTCTGCCTGGTGAGGGTGCTGTGCAGAGGGTGGTGAACAACTTGCTGAGGGCTCTCCTCTCTGCCAGTGGTGTTCAGGGCTCCAGCTCTAATCCCAGCACAGAACCAGCTTTCCTCACCAGCCTGTCGACGCGTCCAGTGGTTTCCGGTTAAGAGTATGCTGTGCTTGATTGGCTGCTGCCTCACTGATCACTGCTTGATCAGTGTATACACATAATGGACTGTTGGTGTACACCAGGGATATTTAATTAGAATTCATATATACTGTATACTGAAGAAGCCTAATAGTTCTAATAGTGTTTTATGTCATCAACACATATGTATTGTTTTAAATAGGCCTGTCACAATAATTACATTATCAACTTATTAAACAATATATGAAAACACCCTCAATTATTTAACTTATCGACTCTATTAATGTGAATCCATATGGAGAAATGTTTGCTGTTATTATGTTTTATAAATGTAGTATATTAATCTCTTTTTCTGGTGCGCACCATCTAAATTAGACTTTCTCGCTTTATTCTCTGACTGCAGCTTCTCACTGCCTGCTTCGCCTGTGTGGCTCCACCCTCCCACATCAGCACAGATCTGATTGGCTGGGGAAAGCGATTGGTGATCCTACAGCAAACGTGATTGGACTGTTAGTTTACTGCGCAGGAAAACAAGAAAAGTTCCGCTGCTTTAAATGAACACTTTTTTTTTAGAATTAAACCCTTTTTTTAGCAGTTTATCGGTTTCTATCGGATCCTATTAGTGAACTCTGGTGTACACCGACCCTCTGCTGAAGCAGTAAGTTAATTCTGAGCTTATTTGGACAGATTTGTTGATGTTTTGTGGCATTGAGATGTTTACCCTGGTATCTGTGGTGCTTGGAAATAGAGTCCGACTGTGCGTAATTTAATCTCATTATAAATATAAATACACCGGTTCTGTGAAGAGTGGTTCAGTGGTTTGTTAGGGAACATTAGGGATCAGTAGTGATCAAACAGCATCATAAAGACCAAGAATGAACTCACCAGACTGGTAAGAGATAATGTTGTGGAAAAGAAGTGTAAAGCAGGGTTCCCCAATCCATCATCCAAAAATTAACACCTGAAAAACCATTTGGTTCAACCATTCAACCATTGGTTTTACAAACCTACCAGGACATGGCCATGATCCACGCAAACTGACAGATCCAGCAAGGAAAGCACTGGTCAAAGAAGCAGCCAGAAGGCCCATGGTCACTCTGGAGGAGCTGCAGAGATCCACAGCTCAGGTGGATCAGGAGAATCTGTTCACTGGATAACTACAAGTTGCTGAAACTGTAAGTTAATTTTGAGCTTATTTGGACAAATTTATTGATGTCTTGTGGTATTGAGATGTTTACCCTGGTATCTGTGGTGCCTGAAAAGTAAAAGGTTTCTCTCTCTCTCTCTCTCTCTCTCTCTCTCTCTCTCTCTCTCTCTCTCAGGTTTTGCTGAGGTAGGTGTAAGTGTGTTTGGGGCGTAGCACAGGGAGTTTGTTCACCGCCGAATTCCTCAACGTCAGGAGAAAAGCGAAGCCCTGAATCGGGGCTCCCGCCGCTCCGCAGGTTAATGCGCTCAAATGTTTGAACAGCCAGAGCCGGCGGGCATCCCGCACTTCAGGACCCGATACACGCTGTCTCGTCTTCCGCTGCTCACCTCCCGTATCCGCCCCTCCTCTCTCCTCTCTCCTCTCGCGCCCGAGAGCAGCAAACCCGCTTAACTTTGATTTAAAAACCGCCTCCAACCAACCTGCCTCTGATCCACCCCAGCAACTCACCCACTCACAGTGTTCCTCCTGCTCGTTATCCTCCTGCTCCCTCCTTCAGCCGCTCAGAGAGAGAGAGAGAGAGAGAGAGAGAGAGAGGGAGAGAGAGAGAGAGATGGAGGGATACAGAGTGAGAAAGAGATAGGGATAGAAAGATACAGAGAGAGAGATACAGAGTGAGAGATGGAGAGATACAGAGAGAGAGATCGAAAGATACAGAGAGAAAGAGAGAGAGATGGAGAGATACAGAGTGAGAAAGAGATAGGGATAGAAAGATACAAAGAGAGAGATACAGAGTGAGAGATGGAGAGATACAGAGAGAGAGATGGAGAGATACAGAGTGAGAGATGGAGAGATACAGAGTGAGAGATGGAGAGATACAGAGAGAGAGAGATGAGAGATACAGAGTGAGAAAGAGATAGGGATAGAAAGATACAGAGAAAGAGAGATGGAAAGATGGACAGATACAGAGTGAGAGATGGAGGGATACAGAGAGAGAGAGACAGAGAGATACAGAGAGAAAGAGAGAGAGAGATGGAGAGATACAGAGTGAGAGAGATGGAGAGATAGAAAGATACAGAGAGAGAAGGAGCGGGAAAGAAAGATAGAGATGGAGAGAGAGATGGAGAGCGAGAGATGGAGGGATGAAGGGATACAGAGAGAGATGGAGAGAGACAGAGAGAGAGACGAAGAGATACAGAGTGAGAGAGATGGAGAGATACAGAGAGAGAGAGATGGAGAGAGACAGAGATAGATTGAGAGAGAGAGATGAAGAGCGAGAGATCGAGAGATGCAGGGATGAAGGCATACAGAGAGAGATGGAGAGAGACAGAGAGAGAGACGAAGAGATACAGAGTGAGAGAGATGGAGAGATACAGAGAGAGAGATGGAGAGATACAGAGTGAGAAAGAGATAGGGATAGAAAGATACAGAGAGAGAGATACGGAGTGAAAGATGGAGGGATACAGAGAGAGAGAGAGGAAGAACTGGTAAATTTCCAAACTCCATGACCACTGAAGCCATCCTGAATCCTAAAAGAAGTTTAGAAGTGGTGTCCACTTGAACCATCACTCAACAGAAACTTGCATTCTTACCAGACAAATGAGTATATATGTAAATACGGTGGCTTGCAAAAGTATTCATACCCCTTGAACTTTTTCACATTTTGCCAACCACAAAGTTTAATGTATTTTTGGGTATTTTTGGCCCCCAAGATACTTCCACTTCCAATACAGGGCAGCAATCTTTAGCCTCCTTTGGCATGCGCCAAAAGTCATGGGACGTGATACTAGTTCCGAACTTTCGAGGACTCTTCAAACGCTGGGAAGTGCTGGGAAATTTCCTGAGCTGCAGATTTTATCTCCTTGGAGTGGAAATGAATATGGAAATCATCGATAAAGAGGCGAGGGAATTGCTAATCATTCCCTATGTTTTATTTATTTGTTTGAGATTCGCAGCCTCTTAACTAATATTTGAAAGTTTAGCCTCTGATGGGCGGGTGTGTGTGTGTGTGTGTTCGAGTGTGTGTGGGACTTGGGCGTCCCTCAAGTACAAGGCATTAAGTGTGTATGAGAGTGTGTGTGTCTAAAGTCTGGAAGGAAGGACTGTCGCTGTGGAATACCAGGCCAAGTGGGGGGACTCTGAGCTAAATCTTTGTTACCCTTTCTCTCTCTCACTCTCTTTCTCTCTCTCTCTCTCTCTCTCTCTCTCTCTCACTCTCCCTCTCTCTCTCTCTCGTCCCCGTAGAATAAGTAAGAAGGGAGTGTATAAAAGTGTGTCGGCGAGGCGGTGAGGCAGCGAGGCCCTGGGCTATTATTCCCCCATTAATTTTTCCATTTGAAATCAAGGCTCGCTGGGATAGAGGCGCAGGAGGTGCAGGAGGGGGCGGAGCCTGAGCTGCAGAGGCTGGCATGTCCAACAGGGGAGGCAATTTCACTTCCTAAACAGACCCTAATTAAGCCAGCGCTCACTCACACACTCTCACACACACATACATACTCATACTCATACAGTATAGACTGTACATGGTTCCAGTTTAAATAGTTACAGTATTTCCATATGGGTGTAAATATGGGATCTGGCAACAGGGCATCTGATCAATACATACAGGTGTTGAACAATGAAACTGAAACTCCTGTCATCATTTTAGTGTGGGAGGTTTCATGGCTAAATTGGAGCAGCCTGGTGTTCAATCTTCATTATTTACACATTATTGCACCAGTAAGAGCAGAGTGTGAAGGTTCAATTAGCAGAGTAAGAGCACAGTTCTGCTCTAAATATTGCAATGCACACTATAACATTATGGGTGACATACCAGAGTTCAAAAGAGGACAAATTGTTGGTGCACGTCTTGCTGGAGCATCTGTGACCAAGACAGCAAGTCTTTGTGATGCATCAAGAGCCACGGTATCCAGGGTAATGTCAGCATACCACCAAGAAGGACCAACCACATCCAACAGGATTAACTGTGGACGCTGTAAGAGGAAGCTGTCTGAAAGGGATGTTCGGGTGCTAACCCGGATTGTATCCAAAAAACATAAAACCACGGCTGATCAAATCACGCAGAATTCAGTGTGCACCTCAACTCTCCTGTTTCCACCAGAACTGTCCGTCACCACAATCAATTATTTTTTTCATTTCCCAACCCCTGTAGATCACAGTATATTGTAACAACACCTCTAATATACAAGCATATGTTTAGATACTTTCATTCAAACTACACTTATTTTTGACATATAATACATTTTAAGTGCAAAAAAATGTATGTCAATTAATACACAATCACTGTATGCAATTTTGCCAGATTTATCAAATTGGAGTTAATGCTTTAATATGGGACAATTGATACAGTAATGTGCGAAAAAAAAAAAAAATCTTACAGCACTTCATGCTTCCCTCTGCTAATGACAACTTCTATGGAGATGCAGATTTCATTTTCCAGCAGGACTTGGGTAAATGCTGTAGTGCCTGATGCAGTCCTCCAGGTGGACGGTTGTTTCCGGTTAAGAGTACGCTGTTCGCTATTGGCTGCTGCTTCTCACCGGTGTGTAGATGAGTGCTAAGTATAAATGGTTGTGTGTAAAATGTGTAAATTGTAAAGCGTCCTTGGGTTTCTAAAAAGGCGCTATATAAGTTAAGTTGAACTTCATTCATTTATTATTATTTCTTATCGATCTGTAATTATTTTAGAAAACGAATCATTTATATTTAATCCCATAGTAAATTTTATCCTGGCAACACTTCCTGTGTACTGTATTGTATATAGTGTATCTATATTACACTCTGATTTCCACACAACTCATTCCTCATCCATGACTAGTGTAGTAATACTGACTCTAATTAAGCTCCATCTTCCCATCCTCCTCCCACACACTCACACACACACACACACACACACACACACACACACACACACACACACACACACACACTCCCTCCAGCGCCACCCCCAGCTTTCCTCAACACACACCGCACCGCTGGAAGTGTTCCTGTTAATTAGGAACTATCAGTGTTCCAGAACATCTCTTTTAGGACAATATTTATCCTCTTTCATCCCTCCATTCTCTCGCTCCTCCGCTCTCTCCGCAGGTGCAGACGGTGCGGATTTCTCCGGCGCTGAGACCCCGGCGTGTCGCGTCTCGTTCCGCGGCTAGTTTTCGGTGTTTTTTGTGTAAAATCTGTTGAATATCAGTGCGGGGACAGTATGGAAATGGAGAGGAAATCAATCACCGGCTCCATAAAAAACGGGACGGCCGCTGTAATGCTGTTGTGTCTGTCACAAACCAGATTAGCTCAGACACGCTGCGGCTGTTGATGGATGACGGCCGGGTTTGGGAAGCTAGCTCACGTTCTCTTCGGTATGGCGGAAATCATGGGACATCTTGCTGATGTTTTTATTTACATATTTAGTTTGTGTGTGTGTGTGAACATGAGACACTTACAGAGCCACAGGTTTATTTTTGTGTCTTGTCTGGACTTGTCTGATCATTTACAGTATAGTGGGTACAAATGTACACTACATACATTATTTATATTTTATGTTTTTTGGATACAATCCGGGTTAGCACCCGAACATCCCTTTCAGACAGCTTCCTCTTACAGCGTCCACAGTTAATCCTGTTGGATGTGGTTGGTTCTTCTTGGTGGTATGCTGACATTACCCTGGATACCGTGGCTCTTGATGCATCACAAAGACTTGCTGTCTTGGTCACAGATGCTCCAGCAAGACGTGCACCAACAATCTGTCCTCTTTTGAACTCTGGTATGTCACCCATAATGTTGTGTTCATTGCAATATTTAGAGCAGAACTGTGCTCTTACTCTGCTAATTGAACCTTCACACTCTACTCTTACTGGTGCAATAATGTGCAATTAATGAAGATTGAACACCAGGCTGCTCCAATTTAGCCATGAAACCTCCCACACTAAAATGACATATATACAGCTCTGGAAAAAATAAGTGTCCACTTCAGTTTCTGAATCAGTTTCTCTGATTTTGCTATTTATAGGTTTATGAACATTGTTTTTATTGTATTAACTCCAGACAACATTTCTCCCAAAATACAAATAATAATATTGTCAATATCAACATTTGGTGGAATAACTTTTATTTTTAGTTATAGTTTTCGTGCATCTTGTCATCATGTTCTCCTCCACCAGTCTTACACACTGCTTTTGGATAACTTTATGCTGCTTTACTCCTGGTGCAACAATTCAAGCAGTTCAGTTTGGTGGTTTGATGGCTTGTGATCATCCACCTTCCTCTTTATTATATTCCAGAGGTTTTCAATTTAGTAAAATCAAAGAAACTCATAATTTTAAGTGATCTCTTATTTTTATTCCCAGAACTATACATTTGTGAATGTGAACCGTCAAGATAGCCAAATCCGATCTAAGCATAAAATCGGATTTAAGGAATGTGGCTTGTAATGTGAAGGTTGTATTCAGCCTAGGTTGTTTTCAGCCAGTAGAGCACCTGTGTTTTCCAGTGCCAAGATAGCAATACTCCAGAAACTTACCTGAACACACCTCATTTCCAGACCACCACACTCATCAGTGTAGATATATTCAGAAGCACTGATGCTATTTAAATGGCGGGGTGTAAGATAGCAATGAGCATCACAGCGCACCTTGCTCAGGATGGTATATAGGGCCTAAGTGTGTTGATGTATTACTGGCAAATTTACTGTGCACCACAACCTACACAAACTTAACACAGACTGGACCAAAGAACTGACAGATAAATCAACCAATTGTTATCTGATTTCCAGTGGGCGGGACTGACAGACAGTTCCATCTGACCAAACATCAGTCTAGGATTTCCAGAAGTCGTAAAAATGTCACTCACTCTGAATAAATCACTAACCAGGACTGAGCCATCTGTTAAAGTGTTAAAGACAGTGAGGAACAGCTCAGAGCCTGGGCTCTTTACTGTAAAACACACTGAGAAACTACAACAGATCAGGTTAAAAACGCAAAAATGTATCAATGCCTGAACTGAATCTAGAATATCTAAAACAATTGGAACTGCCATATTGTGTATTGTGTCGAGCTTCACGCTAACATCATTTTAGAATTTACTAGAAATGCTAATAGAAATTAGTAGAAGTACATGGGTACTAGGCATCTAAAACTTTTGCACAATACTGTATATTATGTATGTACCACTTTAAAATAAGACTTCTTTATAAAGGGTTATAAATGGCTATTAACAAGCAGTTATATCACATGAATAAGAAGGGGAACAGTGGCCTGTCATGTATCAAATAGTGAAAATGTGATTTCACATTAATTTATAATGTTAAACCCCAGATCTTAATAGATATTATTCGTACTTTGCTATAATAAAATATTAATTTTCTAAACTGGCATTCTATATTGTGTAGTATTATAAGATATGTTTAAAAGGTTATTTTTACTTTCTATTTACGTGTTTACTAAGTGCTTATTAATGTTTCTTAAAGTATTTACAACTTCATTACACACTTTAACACACTTTAATTCCCCAAGAACTGGGAACTTTAAGAACTTTACCAGCCTTAAGCTAGATACAACATTGCACTACTGTTATACGGGTTCTCTTTATATTGTCACTTGATCTTAATCACCATTAATATTGCACTATTATCTTCTGTCTCACAAATGTCTATTGTGTTTTTGTTGTATTGTACATATAGTGTCTCCCACTCATTTAGATTTAGATTATATATTTATCTCTTTTTATTTCTATTTATATATCTATTTCACCCCCACCACTACTGCACCTTGTTCTGTCTCATGTATGTCTGTGTCCCTGCTGCTGTATTGTACACATAGTGTCTCCCCTTTTTCTTTATTATCCATTATCTGTACTTGCTGTAAAATTGGGAAGGAGAGTAACGTAATTTCAATTCTATGTATGTCCTGTACATATGCAGCATTGACAATAAAACTACTTGACTTGACTTGACTTGATTAATAACCATTAATAAACTCCCTTTATAAACCTATTTATAAACCACTTATAAAGGAGCCTTGTTTTAAAGTGGTACCTACATACATATATATATATATATATATATATATATATATATATATATATATATAACTTTAAAATAAGGCTCCTTTATTAAGGGTTCATAAATAGTTTACAAATGAGTTTATTAATGGTTATTAATTAGGTTATAAACTATTAACAAGCAGTTATATCACATGAATAAAAAGGGCAACAGTGGCCTGTCATGTATCAAATAGTGATAATGTGATCTTACTAGATATTATTCTTACTTTGTTCTCTTTTCCATCAGTCAGCATTTTGTTATATATTAACATATCTGTTAATAACTATATTTACTATACTTTACTATTATAACATATTAATTTACTAATCTGGCATTCTATATGATTTATTATTATTAGATATGTTTAAAAGGTTATTTTTTTGACTGTTGTGTGTGTTGACATTCTGTGTGTGTGTTTATTAAGTGCTTAGTAAAGTTTTTTTTAAGTATTTACAACTTGATTATTACTCATTAATAAAATCGCTTACGAACTATTTATAAACCCTTTATTAAGGAGGCTTATTTTAAAGTGGTACCTATACACATATGTACCACTTTAAAATAAGGCTCCTTTATGAAGGGTTTAAAAATAATAGTTTACAAAGGAGTTTATTAATGGTTATTATTTAGGTTATAAACTACTATATTAACATATTAATTTACTAATCTGGCATTCTATATGATTCATTATAATTGGATATGTTTAAAAGGTTATTTTTACTGTTGTATGTGTTTATTAAGTGCTTCATACTGTTTGTTAAAGTAATTACAACTTCATTATTATACAGGAGTCTTATTTTCAAGTGGTACATATATATATATATATATATATATATATATATATATATATATATATATATATATATAGAGAGAGAGAGAGAGAGAGAGAGAGAGAGAGAGAGAGAGAGAAACTACACATAAAGCATAGTACTTTTGTTAAATTAGATTAGCCCTTTTAAATTGTTAAGTCAGGACATACCCCTCACCCCCCACATCTATCCCCGGGCCTCCACTGCCTCTTCTTCTTTACCTTCCTCTCTCTTTGATTCTGATCACTTGTTTTGCTGCTGCTCTTTCTCTCTCTTTGTGAAGCTGAAAGTGCCACAGTTAGCTGATCTGTCACTCACAGCGCCGCGGCCACACACACCTCCGCCAGCACGGCTCAATTATTAACGGACAGGTAGCGAGTTACGGAGCTGACAGGACGCCCTCACTGACAGCTCATTTGGAAGACAATAGCTGTGTGTAAGTGTGTGAGTGTGTGTGTGTGTGTGTGTGAGTCCCCTCACTTAACTTGTCATGGCAGTCAAAGCACCTCGGCTGTTCCCTGCAGACGAATGCGCACAGCGGGATGTCAATTACTGAGCCGTTACTCAGGAAAGCATACTGCATCCTAACCTTCCACAGAAAAAACATATTTTATATATTAAAAAACATTATAGGTGTATGTTCTAGAAAAAAACTGGCTTAAACTAATGTATTCCAGCAGTATCTCCAAATAAACTATAATAAAGTCATCAGTGATCGGTGAGAGTGTCTACCTTTATATCTGTAAAGGTGTTGCATACCACTATAATAATATCATCCCAACCATAAAGTGTGGTGAAGGGAACATCATGATTTGGGCCTGATTTGCTGCATTAGGGCCAGTTTACCATAATTAAGTGAAAGATAAATTCCCAAGTTTGATAATCTGAGATTGGCGTCAGCTGAACTCTGTAGGAGTTGGGTAATGCAACAGGACAATGACCCAAAAGACCAGAGCAAGTGCACAGCAGAATGGTTTAAAGGTCTTATTCCATCATTTTTTCATTCATTTTAAAATGTCTAGTTGTGTCTGTAGTATGAATTAGAGGTCTCTGTTTTGGCTCTTCCTTTTAAATATTCATTCATGCAAATATATGTGCCAATATTATACAGTACATTAAAGCACAAACCTCGAGTGTATTATTGTGATTATACCACAGTTTCATTATCACTGTTTATTGAAAGATTTTAAAGAGTTAAAGAGGAGGAGATAATAGGATCTGGTTGGTTATAAAAACTCTGCCAGTTAAAATATAGTAGTTCTATTGCTCCTCTGTTTGTAGCTGCTGTGCCGTTTGGTTTGTAAGTGCTGCATCGTTGCTAGGTTACCTGTATGTGGTGGAGTAAAACTGTATTTGTAGAGTAAGAGTTTGAGTTTAATGCTTATAACTGCTGTCAGTGGGAAATGAGTTGTGTACATCTTTGCTTCACTCCATATAATTTAATATAACGTTGAATTATATCAGTCAGTAGATCAGGTTCAGTTATAAATCTGATTATTATTACAGTCAGTCATTAAAGCGCATGGTTCAGCCCCGCAGTGCCGCTGTGATCTCCGCTCTCGATACGAAGCGTACAACTGCAGCGCTGCTGTAGATTCAAAGCCGGATAATGATGAGTGGAAAGTGAAGAGCCGGGGAGCGCTTTGGCAACGGATGTCGTTCCTGACGCTCCTCCTCCTCCATATTCAGCAGCTGAGGAGCGTCTGAAGCTGAAGGTGTGCTTTAAGTATCAGAGCAGCTGATAAAATCCAGCCTGAGATCAGCCCTGTCCCTCCAGGCTCCACCAGCGCCACCAACCTGCAGTATTCACCGTGATGAACTACAGATCTCTACTGTCTATTAACTACACTCTCTCTCTCTCTCTCTCTATCTCTCTCTCGCTTTCTTAAACTTTCTCTAATGCTGTCTCTCACTATTCACTTTTTTCTCTTACTTAGTCTTTCCACACTTTCCCTTCTTCCTGTTTTTTTATCTCTTTTTTCATCCACTGATTTATCATTTTTCTTACATTCTGACATTCTGATTTCTTTCTCTCTCTCTCTTTCTGTCTCTCTGCCCCCTCTCTCTCTCTCTCTCTCTCTCTCTCTCGCTTTCTTAAACTTTCTCTAAAGCTGTCTCTCACTATTCACTTTTTTCTCTTACTTAGTCTTTCCACACTTTCCCTTCTTCCTGTTTTTTATCTCTTTTTTCATCCACTGATTTATCATTTTTCTTACATTCTGACATTCTGATTTCTTTCTCTCTTTCCATCTCTCTCCCCTCTCTCTCTCTCGCTTTCTTTAACTTTAACTAGCTGTCTCTCACTGCTCACTTATTCCCTCTCTCTATTTCTTTCCCTGCTTTATCTTCCTCCTGTTTTTTCTCTCTTTTTTCCATCCTCTAATTTATCATTTTTCCTATGTTCTGATATCATTTTTCTGATATGTTCTGAGGGTCTCTCTCTCTTTCTCTCTCTCTCATTGTTGTAAAATGTATTTTTCTCTCTCTCTTTCTCTCCTTCTCTTTCTCCTGTATTATCAGGATATATCAATCCAATATTCTGATTTTTACCCTCTGTCTCTCTCTATCTCCTCCTCTCTTTTTCCATCCACTGATTTATCATTTTTCTTACATTCTGACATTCTGATTTCTTTCTCTCTCTCTCTCTTTCTGTCTCTCTGCCCCCTCTCTCTCTCTCGCGCGCTTTCTTAAACTTTCTCTAATGCTGTCTCTCACTATTCACTTTTTTCTCTTACTTAGTCTTTCCACACTTTCCCTTCTTCCTGTTTTTTATCTCTTTTTTCATCCACTGATTTATCATTTTTCTTGCATTCTGACATTCTGATTTCTTTCTCTTTCTGTCTCTCTGCCCCCTCTCTCTCTCTCTCTCTCTCTCTCTCTCTCTCTCTCGCGCTTTCTTAAACTTTCTCTAAAGCTGTCTCTCACTATTCACTTTTTTCTCTTACTTAGCCTTTTCCCTTCTTTCCCTTCTTCCTGTTTTTCTCTCTTTTTCCATCCACTGATTTATTGTTTTTCTTACATTCTGACATTCTGATTTCTTTCTCTCTCTCTCTCTCTCTCTTTCCATCTCCCCACTCTCTCTCTCTCTCTCTCTCTCTCTCTCTCTCACACACCTTCTTAAACTTTCTCTAATGCTGTCTCTCACTGCTCACTTATTTTCTTGCTCTCTTTCTCTTTTACCACTTTCTCTTCCTCCTGTTGTTCTCTCTTTTTTCCTTCCACTGATTTATAATTTTTCCTATATTATGATTTTTACCCTCTGTCTCTCTCTCTTTGTCTCTCCCTCTCTCTCCCTCTCTATTTTTTGTTCACCTTATTTCTCTTCCTCCCTCTTTCCTCTTATTTTCTGTCCTTTTCCATCCATTGATGTATTATTAGGATTAATCAATCCGGTATTCAATTTTTTTTCCTTTCTCTCTCTCTCTTTCTTTTCCTGCTTTATCTTCCTTCTGTTTTCTCTCGCCTTTTTCCATCGACTGATGTCTATTTTTTTCTTGTATTCTAGTTTTCATGCCCTTACACTCCCCTCCTCTCTTTTTCTCTTATCCCCCCCTCTCTCTCTATTTCTCACTTTCTTAAACTTTCTCTAATGCTGTCTCTCATTATTCACTTTTTTCTCTTACTTAGTCTTTCACCACTTTCTCTTCCTCCTGTTTTTCTCTCTTTTTCCATCCACTGATTTATCATTTTTCTTACATTCTGACATTCTGATTTCTTTCTCTCTTTCCATCTCTCCCCCCTCTCTCTCTCTCTCTCTCTCTCTCTCTCTCGCTTTCTTTAACTTTAACTAGCTGTCTCTCACTGCTCACTTATTCCCTCTCTCTATTTCTTTCCCTGCTTTATCTTCCTCCTGTTTTTTCTCTCTTTTTTCCATCCACTAATTTATCATTTTTCCTATGTTCTGATATCATTTTTCTGATATGTTCTGAGGGTCTCTCTCTCTTTCTCTCTCTCTCATTGTTGTAAAACGTATTTTTCTCTCTCTCTTTCTCTCCTTCTCTTTCTCCTGTATTATCAGGATATATCAATCCAATATTCTGATTTTTACCCTCTGTCTCTCTCTATCTCCTCCTCTCTTTTTCCATCCACTGATTTATCATTTTTCTTACATTCTGACATTCTGATTTCTTTCTCTCTCTCTCTTTCCATCTCTCTCCTCTCTCTCTCTATCTCTCTCTCTCACTTTCTTAAACTTTCTCTAATGCTGTCTCTCACTGCTCACGTATTTTCTCTCTCTCTCTCTTTCCCTGCTTTCTCTTCCTCCTGTTTTTTCTCTCTTTTTTCCATCGACTAATTTATCATTTTTCCTATGTTCTGATATCATTTTTCTGATATGTTCTGAGGGTCTCTCTCTCTTTCTCTCTCTCTCATTGTTGTAAAAACTTATTTTTCTCTCTCTCTTTCTCTTCTTCTCTTTCTCCTGTATTATCAGGATATATCAATCCGATATTCTGATTTTTACCCTCTGTCTCTCTCTATCTCCTCCTCTCTTTTTCCTTCCACTGATTTATCATTTTTCTTACATTCTGACATTCTGATTTCTTTCTCTCTCTCTCTCTTTCCATCTATTCCCTCTCTCTCTCTCTCTCTCTCACACACTTTCTTAATCTTTCTCTAAAGCTGTCTCTCACTGCTCAATTTTGTCTCTTACTTAGTCTTTCCCCACTTTCCCTTCTTCCTGTTTTTCTCTCTTTTTCCACCCACTGATTTATCATTTTTCTTACATTCTGACATTCTGATGTCTTTCCCTCTTTTCTCTTTCTCTCTCATTTTTGTTAAGCTTCTTTTTCCCTGCTTTCTCTTCCTCTTGTTTTCTCTCTCTTTCTCTCTCTTCCCCCCTCTCTCTCTTTCCCTCTCTCTCTCTGTCTCTCTTTCTCCTTGCTTTCTTTTCTTCCTGTTTTCTCTGTCCCTTTTCCTTTTCTATCTACTAATTTATCATTTTATTCTGTATTCTGATATCAATCACACACTTTTAATAATTTTCAGATTTCTGTTATAATTTTATTATATTATCATGACTGTCTCTTACTATTCACGTATTTTCTCTGTTATTCTACTTTTTTACTGTTTCCAGTATCAGATGTATTATTTTTACTTTATTCAGATTTTTCTAAGAATACGTTCACACAGGAGGCAAATGTGACCCAAATCTGATCTTTTTTATGTCATATAACACAGATGTGTGGTTTGTGTGGCCATAAATGCAGCAAAAACACAACATATTTGATATTTTCAGTTAAAATCCCATACATAGTCCATAATCCTTTCTTCACTTCCTTTCATTTATTATCTTTCCTATATTTTTGATGTTTTCCTATATTCTCTTCCTTTCACTATCTCACCTTACTTCTCTCTAACACTTCGCGTTTCTCCATGTCTCAAACTTTCTCTGACACTCCTAACATTTCTCTTTCCTTCTTTATCTTCCTTCTTATGTTTTCTCTCTTTTTTCTATTTTTTCCTGTATTCTCTGTTTGTTTCTTTTCTGCCATCTCAAACTCGCTCAGACCCCTCCACTCTCTAAACCTTTAATGTTCCCACCAATAAAATGTGATGAAGTTTGTTTGCTTTTTTAGGTCAGGGGTCGGCCTGATATTTTCCAAGCTATCACGTGGCAATATACAAAAAAATTATGTTTTGGAAAATGTAATGGGATGGAGCTCTACAGACTAGTAGCTCTCCAGCCCAGAGGGTTGTTGAACCCAATTGCAGAACAGTTGATCTCAAAGCAGGTAAACCCAAGAACAAATGAATAAAATAAATAAATAAACACACTGCTCTTCACGTGGGATCAAACCCGTGTCATCAGGGTCGTCAGCCAATACACTATCGCTGCCCCAGCTAGTGAATTGGGACACGGCCGGGGAAAAAGCCTTTACAAGGAGATAGGGAGCCCAAGAACAGAGGGAAAAACAAGAACGGGAGGAAACTAAAGTCAAGCCTAGTGTGACAGAGAGAGAGACAGGGGAGAAATGTAAACAAAAGCTCACCAGAGAAGTTTTTTATATATGTATTTATTTCATTATTGTTTATTATAGTTCAAACAATCTCACAGGCCAGATGTTTCATGCTTGCAGGCCCCCTATTGCCGACCCCTGGTGTACGGAAATAATAAAACCTATCTGTGTGTATCAAGTATTTGAGATAGCACTTTGTAAATAGTAAAATGAGACCAGTAACCACAATAAATACCTCTGCTAAACATTAATTTTGAACAAATCAGGTTGAGTTAACTTTATAAACTTATAAAATAAAGGATAGAGTCTTAGGGATTATTAATTAATCAGGTATAATACAAAACTAATCTTAATCCCTGTAAAAAAAAAACATATTAACTGAAAACATGCTCTACTAAAAAGTTAAGTTAAATAATCTCACTGCCCTCTCTCTCTCTTTTTCTCTCTCTCCCTCTCACTCTGTCTTCTCTTCTTTAGAGAAGAGACGACACAAGCATAGCTGTCAATCCCGTCCTGCTCCTCTTATCCTTCTCCATCCCTCGCTCCCCTCCCTGAGCTTCTGCTGGTTAAATAATTAACCATGGCTGGGGATTATGGAGACAGTGGAGAGATGATGAAGAGACAGAGATGGTGGAGAGATAGAGATGGATGGGAGATGGAGGGGAGATGATGAAGAGACAGTGGGGAAATGGTGAAGAGATGGATGATGTAGAAGGGAGATGTTGGGAAGATGATGGAGATGTAGTTGGGCGAGGGTGGGAAGATGGCAGTGAGGTGGTGGAACAAAGATGGAGATGCAATGGGGAGAGGATGGGAAGATGGTGGAGAGACATTGGGAAATAATAGAGAGATGGAGATGATGGCGATTTGATGGGGTGATGGTGGAGATGTTGTAAAGATGGTGGAGAGACATTGGGAGATAATAGAGGGATGGAGATGATGGCGATATGATGGGGAGATGGTGGAGATGATGTAAAGATGATGGAGAGACATTGGGAAATAATAGAGAGATGGAGAGGGTGGTGAGATGATAGGGTGATGATGGAGATGATGGCAATATGATGGAGTGATGGTGGAGTTGATGGAAAGACGGTGGAGAGTCATTGGGAGATAATAGAGAGATGGAGATGATGAAGATTATGGAAGGAAGGTGGAGAGACATTGGGAGATGATAGATAGATGGATATGATGTAGATATGGTGGGGATGATGGTGGAGTTGGAGATGATGGTGATACAGTGAGGAGATACTAGCAATAATGGGAAGATGGTGGAGAGATATTGGGAGATAATAGAGAGATGGAGATAATGGCAAGATGAAGTAGATAATAAAGATGATGGGAAGATGAAGGACAGCCAGTGGGGATATAATCAAGAAATGGATATGGTGAAGAGATGGTGGAGAGACACTGGGATATAATAGAGAGATGGAGATGAGGCGATATGATGGGGAGATGCTGGAGATGATGAAAAGATGGTGGAGAGACATTGAGAGATACTAGAGAGAAGGATATGATGGTGCGATGGGGTTGATGATGGAGATGTTGGAAAGATGGTGGAGACTCAGAAGGGAGATAGCAGAGAGATGGAGATAATGGAGAGATGGTATAAATAATGGAGATGACATTGGGTGTAGATATGGTAGGGATGATGGCGGAGAGACAGTGGGAGATAATAGAGAGATGGAGATGATAGTGATATGATGGGAAGATGGTGGAGAGACATTGGGAGATAAAAGAGATGGAGATGATAGTGATATGATGGGAAGATGGTGGAGAGACAGTGGGAGATAATAGAGAAATGGAGATGATAATGATATGATGGGAAGATGGCGGAGAGACAGTGGGAGATAATAGAGAGATGGAGATAATGGAGAGATTGGGCAGATGATGGAGATGTTGGGGAGATAACAGATTACTGAATAAAGATAAAGATGATACAGAGATTGTGGAGAGGCATTGAAGAGATGGAGAAGATTTTGAGATGGTGGAGAATCATTGGTGAGATAAAAAAGGCAGTGACACTGGGGAGATAAAGGAGAGATATATTGGAATAAAGTGAATAGCTCTATTTGAGCAATGCTCTAATCCATATTATGAGAAGCAAGAACTGCTCAACTAAATAAAGATATAAGATTATTTTAAGAATTTCAAGAACAAGAAGACCGCCAAAAATCAAAACTGCTATGATGAAACTGGCCCTCATCAGTAAAAGACTCATAACATATAATATAAGGATTAAAGTGAGTCAAGCAAGAGTTTGAATGTTGACTTTTCCTCTTCTTTCCTTTGACCTACAGAGAACTGGGCCAGAGTTTTCCCTCTCCATCCTTTCTTCCGTCCCTCGCTTCATCCCTCTCTCCATCCCAAAGGGACGGCCTGGCCCCGCCACCCTCCCGTCATCATTACGGGAAAACATCAAAGCCCCGCGAGGTTTTCCCATCCCTCCATCTCCCCGAGCAACGCGGAGCGGAGAGAACCCACACGCAGAGAGAGAGACAGGAGGAGAAAAGAAGAAGAGAGAGAAAGAGAGAGTGAGAGAGAGAATGAGAGAGGTAATAGATAAAAAACAAGGCCATAAAGATACGGCAGAAAGGCAAGAATCTGCTGATGGCACAAACCCACACAACAGCCAGAAGAAAAACAATAAAAGAGCCTGTCACACACACGCCGTCCCTCCGCCTTCTGCTTAAAGGAGGGGTCCCAACCCACTCACACACACTCACACACACACCCATACACCTACACACACACCCACACCCCCACACACACACACACCCACACACACTCCACATAGGCGTCGTTAATATTTAGCTGAATTCCAGAGCCGAAGCAAAAGAGCTCATTTACAGATAACAGAACGCCACGGATACCATCAACCTGCCAATCACACAGCTTCAGAAGATAAAGCAGCGCTAAATAGCCCTTATAGGTTTATAGCGGTACTTATATTTAAAAAAATATATACCAGAAATATAAGACATATATAAAAATATATAAATAAGTTTATTTTAAGGTTTAAATAATCATGTAGTAACTTAAAAGTGTAAAACAAACCAAAATACCTCTGAGGAGCTGTTAACTTTCTGCAGTTTCTGTGCAACAAAACGATATATAACTCTTCCTCTTCCTTTCCTCAGGCGCTCCTGATGAGTGCCACTTTCATCATGACGTTCTTGAAATGTGCTGGATTGCCTGACATTCATTAATATTTTTTTCTTTACTTAGTTGAGTAGTTCTTGCCATGATTAGAGGATTAGAACAGGGGTGTCCAAACTTTCATTGTTGGGGGACAGAAGGAGAAATATATATATATATATATATATATATATATATATATATATGTGCAGTTACAGGCCACAGACTCTGTAATGAAACAAATAATGAAATATACTATTTATAATTACTCTCATTTACACATAATTTTACTTGAGTTACTATCTCTTTATCTATCTTTGACAGTGTTGTGAAATGTCTCTTAATAGTATTATACTCCTTCATTACAGCAACTGATTCCTGACATATTAAACATTAACCCTTAAAACCCTACGGTGGAAATTACTCTTTCTAAAAATAGTGACAACATCCCAGTGCGGTAAAGCATCTACAAGAAATCATTTATTGTCTCGACGGACAGTTCTGGTGGAAACAGGAGAGTTGAGGTGCACATTGAATTCTGCGTGATTTGATCAGCCGTGGTTTTATGTTTTTTGGATACAATCCGGGTTAGCACCTGAACATCCCTTTCAGACAGCTTCCTCTTACAGCATCCACAGTTAATCCTGTTGGATGTGGTTGGTTCTTCTTGGTGGTATGCTGACATTACCCTGGATACCGTGGCTCTTGATGCATCACAAAGACTTGCTGTCTTGGTCACAGATGCTCCAGCAAGACGTGCACCAACAATTTGTCCTCTTTTGAACTCTGGTATGTCTCCCATAATGTTGTGTGCATTGCAATATTTAGAGCAGAACTGTGCTCTTACCCTGCTAATTGAACCTTCACACTCTGCTCTTACTGGTGCAATAATGTGCAATTAATGAAGATTGAACACCAGGCTGCTCCAATTTAGACATGAAACCTCCCACACTAAAATGATGACAGGTGTTTCAGTTTCATTGTTCAACCCCTGTGTACTCAATGTCAATTTTAACATTAGTGTTCTTGGGTTAAGGCCAGAAGGTAACATAGACATGGAGGCATCCTGAAACACAGGCATCCACCCACTCCACCATCCATCCACAAACCTGAGTGATCGCATGTACAGTTGTGGTCAAAAGTTTACATACACTTGTAAAAAAACATAATGTTATGGCTGTCTTGAGTTTTCAATAAGTTCTACAACTCTTATTTTTCTGTGATAGAGTGATCGGAACACATACATGTTTGTCACAAAAAACAGTCATAAAATTTGGTTCTTTCATAAATTTATTATGGGTCTGCTGAAAATGTCACCAAATCTGCTGGGTCAAAAATATACATACAGCAACAAAATTTGTCAATTTTGGTGATGTAGCGAGTTGTGTCAATCAAATTAGCTTCATGTCATGGCCTCTTCACTTCTTGTAAGTGATTCTGATTGACTACAGCTGTTGACTTCTCATGAGCCCATTTAAATAGGGCTCATTTGACCCAGTGATTAGAGTCAGCTACAAAAGCTACAATGGGAAAGTCAAAAGAACTCAGTGTGGATCTGAAAAAGCGAATTATTGACTTGAACAAGTCAGGGAAGTCACTTGGAGCCATTTCAAAGCAGCTACAGGTCCCAAGAGCAACTGTGCAGACAATTATACGCAAGTATAAAGTGCATGGAACAGTTGTGTCACTGCCACGATCAGGAAGAAAACGCAAGCTATCACATGCTGCCGAGAGGAGATTGGTCAGGATGGTCAAGAGTCAACCAAGAATCACCAAGAAGCAGGTCTGCAAGGATTTGGAAGCTGATGGAACACAGGTGTCAGTCTCCACAGTCAAGCGTGTTTTACATCGCCATGGACTGAGAGGCTGCCGTGCAAGAAAGAAGCCCTTGCTCCAGAAAAGGCACCTTAAGACTCGGCTGAAGTTTGCTGCTGATCACATGGACAAAGATAAAACCTTCTGGAGGAAAGTTCTCTGGTCAGACGAAACAAAAATTGAGCTGTTTGGCCACAACACCCAGCAATATGTTTGGAGGAGAAAAGGTGAGGCCTTTAATCCCAGGAACGCCATGCCTACTGTCAAGCATGGTGGTGGTAGTATTATGCTCTGGGGATGTTTTGCTGCCAGTGGAACTGGTTCTTTGCAGAAAGTAAATGGGATAATGAAGAAGGAGGATTACCTCCAAATTCTGCAGGAAAACTTAAAACCATCAGCCCGAAGGTTGGGTCTTGGGCGCAGTTGGGTGTTCCAACAAGACAATGACCCAAAACACACATCAAAAGTGGTAAAGGAATGGCTAAACCAGGCTAGAATTAAGGTTTTAGAATGGCCTTCCCAAAGTCCTGACTTAAACCCCATTGAGAACATGTGGACAGTGCTAAAGAAACGGGTTCATGCAAGAAAACCATCACATTTAGCTGAACTGCACCAATTCTGTCAAGAAGAGTGGTCAAACATTCGACCTGAAGCTTGCCAGGAGCTTGTGGATGGCTACCAAAAGCGCCTAGTTGCCGTGAAAATGGCCAAGGGACATGTAACCAAATACTAATGTTGCTGTATGTATATTTTTGACCCAGCAGATTTGGTGACATTTTCAGCAGACCCATAATAAATTTATGAAAGAACCAAATTTTATGACTGTTTTTTGTGACAAACATGTATGTGTTCCGATCACTCTATCACAGAAAAATAAGAGTTGTAGAACTTATTGAAAACTCAAGACAGCCATAACATTATGTTTTTTTACAAGTGTATGTAAACTTTTGACCACAACTGTAGGTTTGTCCTCCCTGTCTCTCTCTTTCTCTCTCGCTTTCTGACTCTCTGTCACTCAGCCACAGCAGCTCGTCCTCCCTCTCTTTCTCTGGTGTGTGTGTTAGTGTGTGTGTGTGTGTTAGTGTGTGTATTGAATTATTAACTCTGAGCTCTGGGGACTGAATGATTTGTGCTGAGTGGACGGGTCAGAGATCCGGCTCCGCCGAGCCGCCGGTGAGGAAGTCCGGCTTTTCTGCCCGGGATTACCCCACCTCCCTCCATCACCCCCCCCCCCCCCCCATCTGCTCCACCCACCCCCCTCTAAACACCCATCAACTCTCACTCATCCCTCTCTCTCTAACTATCTATCTTTCTCTTTCTCTGTCTTTCACTCTCTCACTCTCTCTCTATCGCTCTCTCCCTCTCTCTTTCCTCCTCTCTCAGTCTCTCTCTCTCTCTCTCTATATATATATAAAAAAACATTTTTCATCTCTCTCTTTCTCTCTCTCTCTATTTCTCTCTTTCCTCCCCTCTTAGTCTCTCTCTCTCTCTCTCTCTCTCTCTCTCTGTCTCTGTCTCTCTCTCTCTCTCTCTCTCTCTCTCTCTCTCTCTCTCTCTCTCTCTCTCTCTGAGTCTCTCTCTCTCTCTCTATATATATATATATAAACATTTTTCACTCTATCTCTCTCTTTCTCTCTCTCTCTCTATTTCTCTCTTTCCTCCCCTCTTAGTCTCTCTCTCTCTCTCTCTCTCTCTCTCTCCTGGATTTAAATTTACATGATGGATATGAATGAGTGCATAATTTACACACAAATTACACATAATCACCATCACAAAGCCTGTGATTGATTTAAATGATTTTTTTAAATTAGTTTCTTTTTATTTATTTTTTAATGTATTTAATGTATTTATTATTACTTTTATTTTATTGTTTTATTCTAATGTTTTATTTTTTCATTCTTGTTCTTAGTTCTATTAATTATCTTATCATTTCTTATCATTCTTAACATTTTACTTCACTTTTACTTTTATCTTTTTACTATTGTATAGTTTGTTTTATTTTTTATGTGTCAATTTGTTTTTATGGTATTTTAGAACTTTTCTGTTTTACATATATATATATATATATTACATGTTGATTTAAAATTAGTACTTCTTTTATTTGTTTTTACTATTTCAATCACTTTGATGTTGTAAATGCTCAGCAACTTTGTAAATGAGGGTCACCCTCAATGTTTGGAAAATAAACGTTGATTGATTGATTGATTAAAATTCAATAAATTACCTAAACTCAATTGCTTTTAACTGTAAGTAAATAAAAAAAACAATAAAACATTCAGATTCAAAGAGTTTATTGTCATGTGCACAATAAAAAAAAAGTTTCCTCGTAAAATTAAATTCTTTCTTTGCTCCTCACCAAGTATCCCTCTTAAAGATAAAAGTGGAAAATATACAATAAAGCAAGTAATAAACTAACTAAATATAAATATTGAATTGGTGGCAAATTTACATCCAGGATGGAGATATGTCCATGATAACAGTAATGTGTAATATATTATTTACATATTAGGTACATGATTATCAACAGCAGTAAAATATTAAATAATAAAAATTAAATAATAAATGATAAATCAACAGCATTAAATAATAAAAATCAACAGCAGTGAAATATGAAATAATCAAAATTTCTAGTACATTTCATCAGAACTTATTTTTATTTGCCTGACCAAAAGTGGTAAATTGTAAAACAGAAAAAAGACAATATTTTTTTTGTCTATTTTTTTGCCAAGTGAAGTTAAAGGTAAAAAAAGACATACTTTTTTGTCTCTCCTTCCGGAAGGTGAAGTGAATCAGTGTGTGTGTCAGGTTCTGTCCGCCCATTCTGGAGAGGAAACGGTAATCTTACACTCCATGCTTGTCTGGGATCAGTTTAATTCTGCTCATGCAGAGAGTTTACTGGCTTATAGCCTTTACTGTATGATCTGCACCTGCAGTTCTGCTCTCTGCCACAAGGGGCAGTCACAGAATGTTGAGCTGTCAGTTGTGGATCTCTGCATTTCATCCAGAGTGATTATTCAATTCAATTCAATTCAATTTTATTTATATAGCGCTTTTTACAACAAAGGTTGTCACAAAGCCGCTTTACAGGAAAAACAGGTCCACGCCTCTTATGAGCAGCACCACAGAGATGCCAATTTTATGGTGACATAGTGGCAAGGAGCAAAAAACACCCCTTTAAGAGGAAGAAACCTTGGAAGGAACCAAGACTCAGTCAGAGGAACCCATCCTACTCGGGTTGACCCGCTCAGTACAAACAAACAACAAACAAATAACAGAACAAAAACAGTACAGAGAGTTAATGTGAACTATGGCTAATATAACAGGTACTAATTTATGAATATAAAAATGTGATGGGAACAAACTATAGAGCTATGGCTAATACAGAAACAGATACTGAGTGTGTTAATGGTAATCAGTGCAGGGTTGCAGAGCCGGAGAACAACACAGCGGGCAGTGGAGAGCCAGGCTGGGAACATCAGGAACAGGGCATCTCCATACATGTAAAAGAGATAGATAGAGAAAACAGAAAGGAAAGGAAGAGAAACAAAAAGCAGAAGTTAGAAGGGTTGTGTAATAATTCTGATGAGTAGAAGGACAGGGCTGATTCCTGAAAGCTGGAACCACAGACGGACGCATCCAGGAAGACCGGCCGGCCAGGCGTCTCAGCACATGTGAGAAAGATAGAGAGAGAGAACAGAGAGGGGAGGGAAGAAAAAGGGGTTAGAATGGTTTTATAAAACTCTGCTGGAGTGGGATGGGCACTGGTAGCAGCAGCTCAGGACATGGGGAGAGAAAGAGAAAGCAGATGATTAGGACAGGGTTTATATTTGCTGGATAAGCTGTAAGAGGAAGAAAATTGTAATGAGACATTACTCAAAAGCTTGAGCAAATAGAAATGTTTTGAGTCTAGATTTAAAGATTGAGAGTGTGTCTGAGTCCCGTATATTAATAGGGAGGCTATTCCAAAGTTGGGGAGCTTTATAAAAGAACGCTCTTCCTCCTGCATAGTTTTTTCTAATACGTGGGACTAATAACAGGCCAGCGTCTTGGGAGCGGAGTGAACGCGGCGGATTGTAAGGAGTAAGGAGTTCCTGTAGATAATGCGGGGCCAGACCATTGAGGGATTTATACGTCAGGAGAAGTATTTTATAATCTATACGAAATCTAACAGGTAGCCAATGTAGGGATGAAAGAATAGGTGTAATGTGATCAAACTTTCTAGCTCTGGTAAGCACTCTTGCGGCTGCATTCTGAACTAGCTGGAGTTTATGGAGTAATTTATGTGGACTTCCAGCCAACAACGCGTTGCAGTAGTCCAGCCTGGAGGTTATGAATGCATGTACCAGCTTCTCAGCATCTTCCAGAGAGAGTATACTGCGGATTTTAGCTAGATTTCTTAAATGGGAGAATGCAGTTTTGACTATGCTACATATGTGAGCATCAAACGAAAGAATTGGGTCAAAGATGACGCGGGTCAGTCTGCGAGCGGTATCCAGAAGAGTGCGAAAGTGCTCCTTCAGGACCTCACTGCGCCGGGCGGACGTGTCGTTGGTACCCACATGCAGGATGACGGTGCCGGGGTCCCTGCGATGCCGAAGCACCGTAGGAAGCCGCCGGACGACGTCCAGGACCCGAGCTCCTGGAAAACACGACACTGCAGCATTAGCCTTAGCGTTAGACACCTTTAAATGCCTAACAATGGAATCTCCGACAATGAGGGTACTGCCCTTATCTGTTTTCCTCGGGGCTGGGGGAGGTGAAGGAGGCAACGGCGACGAGCTGAGGACCTCAAATCGGTTTGCGGAGGCAAAATCCGGCTGAGAAGGTAGGGGGGAAACCCGCTTTCCTCGGCCGCGCTGCCGCTCCCAGGCCCCTCCCAGAGCGGGGGTGAAGCGCCGGCAGCACCGGGGTGGAGACGGCCGCGAAGGCGGCGTCGCGGGACTCCTCCAGCCTCGTTCTCTGCCGGTGGAGCTCCGACTGCCTCTCGAGCAGGCGCTGGATCTGCTGATCCTCCGCACACGCCATTACCTCGAAGTAAGCGCAAAACACACAAAAACAACGGCAAAAATCGAGAAATAACACAAAAATAATGGCTACCTGAGGGATTTTATAAGTTTAGGAAGGTTATAAGACGGTTAAAAGTTAATAAGTAGTAGAAAACGTAAACAAATAGCTAAAACAGAGACTAGCAACAGAGACGAGCTAAACAAACAGCAAGCCGGTACGCAAGCCAGGCCTCTTGGCTGCATCTCTGATCAGTGCTGTCCTTGTTCAGTCTGTAAGTTTAGGAGGACAGCCTTGTCTTGGTAGGTTTACAGCTGTGCCATACTCTTTTCAATTTCTGGATAACATAGATACAAACATACATAATATATTATAATTCCTGAAATTGTAATATAATTATATATATTTTTGTTAAAACACACATATGTAATACATGCCATCCGTGTGTTGAGACAGTGTAATATGTGTGTTTTAACCCTTAGAATCCTACAGACAGATTTTCCGTCCAAAATCTCACCTTGTGTTCTCAGCTTAATTACTCAGGAATCTCTTCACACATAAACATAATCCATATATGGTTAAAAAGGGCGGAGCTTACTCTTTCTAAAAATAGTGATCACATCCCAGTGCAGTAAAGCTAAATCTACAAGAAACCCATTGAGAAAAACACCTAAAAAGTGAAAAATCTCTTTCAATATTATTTACCTTTAGTGCTTCAAACATATTTATATGATGTTTCAAACCAAATATTATCAGTAAATAAAGAATCAAAAGTGTCCACAGAAAAAACAGTGTGACTAAACTACCTGCTTTACTCAAACTAAAGCTATAGGTATGGTGTGCGCACCACTTTATATAGTTTTTATTTTACTCGCACATTTTTACTAAGTAGTTATTTTGCGCTAAACTACATTTTTATTTATTTAGACAAAAAAGTTTACATTTTTGTATATATATGTTTTCTTTGTGTGATTAAAATACTGAAAGGTATAGGCTGCTCTGAGTTTCAGGTTTTTAGTATCTACATGTATCCTAGAGGTGTGATTATTGATTGTATTGATACATGTGTCTGTCTGATATAATTACTGTGTTATAAGACCTGAAAGAGGAACTGAAAACAAAAACAGAGAAAAAACTCACCAAAACATTCTTTTTAGAGCCTTATTGTTTATGAATATTATAAGTATTAGCAGTGAGTGTATTTATTGAGTATACTACATTTATGAGTATTTCCCTTGCTCATATTGCTATTTTTAGCTGTGTAAAGTGTAAGGATGTAGACTTATAGTTTAGTAAATTTCATTTTTTACAATTTCCCAGTAAAGTTATGATGAATAACGTGCTTTTCTTGAGACAGCGAGGTGAGAAAGCTTGTTTTGGGAACGAGTCCCAGTGTCTCCAGCCCTCCTGCTGAGCCTCCACCCCCTCACTGCCCCCCTGAACCCCCTCCTCCCTCCCTAATCAATGATTAACTCCAGCCACTGATCAATGATTCTGCTGACTCTGATACATCAGAGGAGCCTTGCAGCTGCCATGTATAGGAAGCTTCCACTCTTTACAACCAGTGACGGAGCACATCCTATTCTGTCACACACACACACACACACACACATATACACACTCTCTCACACACACTCTCTCACACACACACACACCCCTCGTGCTCCCTGGCCCACTCCGAGCGTGCTGAGTGATGGGGTATCCAGCGGGCGCTGGTCCACCAGTGTGTGGGCGTTGGAATGGATATTCAGCTTCCCAAAAAACGAAAGACAGACAGAGCGTGAGCTTCTGAAGAGAGAAAGAGAGAGAGAGAGAGAGAGAGAGGATGGGAACTTTCTCATGACCCGTTTCATCCCATGATTTGTTGTTCTTCTGCCTCTTTTTTCCCAGATGAAAAATGGAAGACTGAGGGACTTTGTCCTCGTCCGTCTCCAGGCCTGTTTTTCACCCAGTCCAGTCCACAGTCTGCATCCTTAAACCATACATATACTGGATTAAAATTCTTTTTACAATTAATAATCTCAAACTGTACAGACTACACACACTACCATTTCCCACTCTAATAAAATTCAGCACCAATTTTGAACATCTCTGCTGGATTTTCTCAGTCAGTTTTATGAGGTAGAGTCACCTGGAATTCAGACTTTCAGTTAACAGCTGTGCTGCTGAACTCATCAAGAGTTAATTAGGCTACTTTCTAGAATTTCCCCTCGGGGATCAATAAAGCATCTATCTATCTATCTATCTTGAGTTTCTCGCCTCCTAATAATGTTAGTTTGAGAGCATCAGTTAAAGTAAAGTAGTGAAGAGGTAGAGTTACAGGTATACAGTGAATAGTGAATATTTGAGTCATGTTCTAATCCATATGGCAAAGAACATTAAAAATGATGAAGTTATGATGGTGAAACCGGCCCTCATCAGGACAGGAAGAGCAGGAAAGGAAGAGAAAGAGTTCCCTCTGTTGTACAGGATAGGTTCACCAGAGTTACCAATGCAAGTTAACAGCATCACAGGTTCTACAATGTATGAAAAACAAGACTTTTGACTGGTAATGTATTGACTTATTTTGGTTTTATTTAATTCAAATACTTAAAAAAATCGATTTAAATCCCATTGTCTCAATTTAGTATGCTTAGTTATTAAAAGCATTGCTCTTTAAAAAGGGGGTAGTTTTGTTATTACAGTTTTTCTCCATTGGTTTGGCTCATTTCTTGAAACTGAGATGACATTCTCAAAATAACATGGACAAATTCCCAAACTAACTTGCAGTTTCTCATAACAGAATGGCATTTCTCATTGCTTTCATCACATTTCAAATGCTTTGTACATGTCTCAAGCACTTAGTACATCTTTGCAAATGGTTTTGTACAAGTAGCCTACACTTAACACAATCATCCTACATTTAGTACATTTTCCAAAAGAATGCATCTTGTTGATCTATCTCTTCAAAACATGTCAGCACAATTTCATCATATAAGTCATCATCTGCAGAATAGTCTGCTCAATTCTCAAAATGAATTAAGAAATTGTAATACAATACAGAACACATATTTTGGAACATTTCATAAATTCATTACAATCAGGTGAGTAGGTAACAGGTGAAAGCAGGTTTTGACGAAAATGAGTGTCCCACATTACTGGTGACCAATCCATCAGTTTGTTGTCTATTATTTTGAATGCTGGCATTGCTCTATATACAGTGGATATAAAAAGTCTACACACCCCTGTTCAAATGCCAGGTTTTTGTGTTGTAAAAAAATTAAAGCAAGACAAATAATTTCATAACTTTTTTCACATTTAATGTGACCTATAACCTGTACAATGCAATTGAAAAACAAACATAAATCTTTACAGCAAAAAAATATAAATCACCTGGTTAAATACATATAACTAATACTTTGTTGCAACATCTTTTGCATTTATTACAGCACTCAGTCTTTTTGGGTAGGAACCTATCAGCGTGACACATCTTGATGTGGCAAAATTTGCCCACTCTTCTTTGCATAACTGCTCAAAATCTGACAAAATGTGAGGGCATCTCCTGTGCCCAGCCCTCTTCAGATTACCCCACAGATGTTCATTGGGATTCAGGTCTGGATTCAGGCTGGGCCATTCCAAAGCCTTAATCTTATACCGCTGAAGCCATTCTTTTGTTGATTTAGATGTGTCCTTTGTGTCATTGTTGTGCTGAAAGATGAAGTTCCTTTTCATCTTCAGTTTTCTACCAGAGGCCGAAGGTTTTTGCTAATACTGACTGGTATTTGGAACTGTTCAAAATTCCGTCCACCCTGAATAAAGCCCCAGTTCCAGCTGAAGAAAAACAGCCCCAAAGTATGATGCTGCCACCACCATGCTTCACTGTAGGTATGCTGTTCTTTTGGTGACGAGCAGTGTTGCTTTTGCGCCTAATATACCTTTTGGAATTATGTCCAAAACGTTTAACCTTGGTTTCATTAAACCATAACACATTTTCCCACATGCGTTTGGTAGATATCAGATGAATTTTTGGAAAATTAAGTAGAGCTTAGATGTTTTCTGGATGTTTGTTTTGCACAGACATATGAAGAAGTCGGCAGATTGTTGTCACATGTACTACACAGCCAGTACTTGCCAGAAATTCTTGCAGCTCCTTCAGTGCTGCTGTCGGCCTCTTGGCAGCCTCCTTGACCAATTTTCTTCTTGTCTTATCATCAATTTTTGTCAAATGTCTTGTTCTTGGTAATGTCTTGTTGTGCCATGTTTTCTCCACTTGATGATGACAGTCTTCAAAGTGTTCCATGGTATATTTAATGACTTTTGTAGCCTTCACCTGACTCATATCTATGAATAATGAGATACCTCTGATGCTCTGGCATCTCTTTGTGGACCATGGCTTGTGCTGAAAGATGTGGCTACAAAAATATCAGGACAAGCCTACTAGAACAGTTAAACTTTATTTGGAGTTGATCAGAGGCACTTTAATTGTTGACAGGTGTGTGCTGACTCCAATTTAAAGTGAGTTTGAAGGTTATTGGTTAAATTTGAACACAGCAACACCCCTAGTTATAAAAGGGTGTGCACACTTATGCAACCTCAATATCTCAGTTGTTTATTTTTACTTCACCTCCCTGAAAGATTTCTGTTTGTTTTTCAATTGCATTGTACAGGTTATAGGTCACATTATAGGTAGAAATTATTTGTCTTATTGTAATTTTTTTACATCACAAAAACCTACCATTTGAACAGGGGTGTGTAGAATTTTTCTATCCACTGTATACATCTTGGCCTGGTGCTAGTTCTTTGATGCTAGTCCTGTGATTATATAACGATGATATAGTCCTGTGATGATATAATGATTATATAGTCCTGTGGCGATCAGTGTAGAGGATGGCTCAGGCATTCTTCCCACAGTGCATTGCTAAAGAACATATCAGATGCAATGTTGATGAGAATTTATGGCCAAACAGACTGCAGCGGATGGATGGGCAGGAAGGTGATGGAGAGAGGGGAGTGACACAGAGTAGTCAGAATGTTACTGTATTGTATTTGTGATGCTTGACTATTTTTTTACCTACTGTAATGTATTTTGTTTTTGCAGGTTTTTGTAATTTGTATACATAGTATATTTGATACATTTTCCTTAGTATTTTCTTTTCTTTCTACCTACAGTAATGTGTAAAAATGTACTTGTAAATAAAAATAGTAACAATTTCCTCAGCAGAAAGAGTGCAGTGTGTGTGGTGTGAATATTGTATTCCTTCAGCTAGACCTCTGCCATAAAGACAAAACATCTAAGCATTTTGACTTGCAGTACTTACACAATGCCAAAGGGACACTGCATTTTGGGGGCACTGATGATTTGTGTGAGAAAGGAAATCAGTTTTGACACACGGGTAAACTGTTTTTGGAGCGATATGAGCAGTGATGAGGATCCATGTAGTTTTGCTGCACCGTCCAGTTTATTTTGACAGATGGACAAAATTAATGAAAATGTGCCAAAGCAATTGAGAAGGATCTATGCCATTTTTATGGTACTGACTATTTATATGGGAGAAAGACTTCATTTTGAAGCAAGAATGAACGTTTTGGGAGACATATGACATTTTGCTGGTTATCTGAAGTGTTGTGAAGAACTGTAAGTCTGTTTGGCCAATTTACCTTTTAGTTATAGGAATGTCATCTCAGTTTCAAGAAATGAGCCAAACCAATTGAGAAAAACTGTAAGCTGTTGTATATCACTGTCATAACATGGTCTTAAAATAACAATAATGTACTTTATTGCAATTATTTCAGAGACAAATTACTTTTTATTAATTTATAGGTTAATTGACCAACAATATAAAAAATATAAGTTTGCACAACACCATGAAGTGCAGGATGCAGTATGGTACAGTTAAGAACTGATAGATAGATAGATAGATAGATAGATAGATAGATAGATAGATAGATAGATAGATAGATAGATAGATAGATAGATAGATAGATAGATAGCATCAAAGCCTTCATAAATACAGTATCCAAAAGAACATCAAATCTGTGAAAGTATCCTAAAATGCAGTCACAAAAAAGAAAGACAATCAAAAACATAATGATGATGAAACTGGCACTCATCAGGAACGCCCCAGAAAAAGGAAGACCAAGATAGATAGATAGATAGATAGATAGATAGATAGATAGATAGATAAATAGATAGATAAACAGACAGACAGACAGACAGAGAGATAGATAGATAGATAGATAGATAGATAGATAGATAGATAGATAGATAGATAGATAGATAGATAGATAGATAGATAGATAGATAGCATCAAAGCCTTCATAAATACAGTATCCAAAAGAACATAAAATCTGTGAAAGTATCCTCAAATGCAGTCACAAAAAAGAAAGACAATCAAAAACATAATGATGATGAAACTGGCACTCATCAGGAACGCCCCAGAAAAAGGAAGACCAAGATAGATAGATAGATAGATAGATAGATAGATAGATAGATAGATAGATAGATAGATAGATAGATAGATAGATAGATAGATAGATAGATAGATAGATAGATAGATAGATAGATAGATACTGGGAGTATACGTGCATATAAGTTAATAATGGAAAGGTAAGATCAAAACCTTAATAAAAAAATACAATATCCTACAGAAGACTAAATCTGTGAGTAAATTAACGTCTTGTTCTCTGAATCTGGACTGTGAGCTGCAGCGCTCGCTCCACTGCTCTTTAGTAACCTGAGTTTATGGCGAGTCACCTGAGCTGCAGGACGGTTAATGGTGTGTTCAGGTTAATATTCAGGCTTATTGACTTTGAACTCGTTGTGAACTCGTTGTGAACACCCTGAATCTGACCTGCTGTCCCACCATCTGGGATCATCTCCGGAAAACAGAAGTTATCCGTCCACCAGCTTATGATCCAAGACCTGGATCTGATTGGTTCATTACTGTGAAAAACATCAGCTGGGTTAGGCATGATGCACACTGTGGGTGTGTGTGTGCAGGCCTGTTGCAATAGGACAGGCTCCAGTCTGGCCTAATCTCCCAGACGACTGATTTTATCTTTAAATATTATATTTGTTGCCACGTGTTAAACTTGCAGGATGTGAGTGAGAGAATGAGTGAGAACGAGCATCAGACAAAACTGTCTAATTCTGTCTAAGTAGTAAAGTAATAAGTCCATGTACTAAACATAAATATAAATCCATATAAATATCAGAAAATATATATTTTTAATTTTTAAATAAACATGTTGCACGGTAGAATGTTATAATCACTCAGCTCTGGAAAGGTAAACTATGCACTGCATACACCTGAGCTCCTTCACTTCTCCGTGCATTGCCTTATTGCTGTTTTTATGTTTCAAACTAAGGCTATATGCTTAAAATAAAATAAAAATGTTTGTTCTGAAAGTATTTTATTGTTTTAGACATTTTAATTATATTAATTATATTAGAGAGGACGGGGAGATTGGTTCTTAATAAACATTTTTATTAAATAAAAGGTCTACGCTTCTTTAGTGTTGCAATGTTAATGAAAGCCCCACTAGGTAGGATTTCCTTGATTTTTGATCTTTTTAAAGAAGTAAAATTACAGCTTGAAACTCACTGCAGCGCTGCATTGAGGTGTAATAGGAGGAATAGCGGTGCTCTCGTGTCTGTGCCGGAGCTCCTCTGAGCTCAAACCAGACTCTGTAAGTTTTCCGAGGCGGCCGCGACCAACGCTCGCGAGAACTGCGACCTGCTTTCCGACCTTTAGTTCTAACAGTTCTACAAGGACTACTGGTTCATTCTTTACAAACTAACATACAGACACTCTGGCAGAAGCTGGAAAGAGACCGAATATGTCTGTGAAAACTAATCTGCCTGAAACATTTATTACACTCTACAACTGTAGGGGGAGCCTACGAGCACAAAATCTCAATCCTACCTAGTGGAGCTTTAACATCATTCTGAACAGATTTCGCTCATTTTAACAGCCTGAAAATGTTTTTAAAAAGCTCAGTTTAATGCTCTACTTGCTAAAACATAATGACAGTTTATGAGGTGGGTCGGGTCGAGCTCAGGTAGACTGTGCATGAGCTTTGGCGGGTTCAGGCTGGATTTGTTGGGCCCAATCTAAGCCCTATTATGCTATGGCTTTGTGTGGGAAGCTGGTGGTGATGAGTTGGGGTGCTTGGGGGCCCCAAAAGTCTTGAAATGGCCCTGTAAATGTGAGGGTGGTTATTCATGCATCATGAATTGCTCACAGCTATGATCCAAAACTACTAAAAAAAATCTTTCCTGTATAGTTGAGAGCATTTAATGCAAGCATGTGGTTTTGCATGGTCTTGTCAAAAATTGCATGGATGTCCCTTTAAAAATATGTGGTCTTGAAGGCAGCGTATGTCGCTCTAAGATCTCTAATGATGTATTTTTCCGCATTAATGCTGCATCACACAATCTCCATACCAGGACAGAACCTGACATTTGTAGTTTTCACTGATAACAGTCTGGATGGTTCTTTATTCTCTTTGTCCTTGAATACATGGTTTCCGAGGCTGGAATAACTTATCCTGTGCAACAAAGAGATAACTCTTACTCTTACTTTCCTGGGGTGGCCCTGATGAGAGCCGGTTTTATCATATCGTTTTTGATGGTATTTGCAACTGCTTTTATTCTTTACTTATTTGAGCAGGTCTTGTCATAATATGGATTATTAATTGAACATTACTCAGATAAAGCTATTCACTGTATACCTGTAACTCTACCTCTTCACTACTTTACTTTAACTGATGCTCTCAAACACTTTATTAAGAGACAAGAAATTCAAGTAATTAACTCTTGATGAGTTCAGCACAGCTGTTAACTGAAAGCCTGAAAATCCAGGTGACTCTACCTCATAAAACTGACTGAGAAAATCCAGCAGAGATGTTCAAAGACTTGGATTGATCTTATTGTAACGATGATTGAGCAGCTCAATCTCAGTGCTGTTACCTAAATTAATTCTTAGATCGTATTTGTTTATTTTTAAAATACAAAATTTGGGAAAATCACTAGAATGTGCTCACTATCATCATGCTATTAGCATGGCCACCATTTAGATATATATTTTTTTCGTCATAAAAAATGCAGTCAACTTCTTTAACCATTTCTTTAAAATAAAGTATTTCCTGAGAAAGAAAACCAAAGGAATTAGTGGACTTGCTTTTAAAAATGCTTTTTAAATATCACATGAGTTTTGGAACCATATTCGGATTAGAACCCTTGAAAAAAAGTAAAAAAGTAAAATCTAAAAGCCCGAAAGCCTGAATTCCAGGTGACTCCACCTTATAAAACTGACTGAGAAAATCCAGCAGAGGTGTGCAAAGACTTAAATTGCAATGTAAGCAAGAGGTGCCTGGTTTGAAGAATGTAAAATACTGTAAAAAGTTTATTCTGGTTGGTTTAAGACTTTTTTTTTGACATTAGTACATAGAGTATCATTAGTAACTGATACTGGATGTGGTCCTGTCAGTTACACTGAGCTGAATGTAGATGTAAATGTGCTGTGATTCACTGCTAACTTTCTCCCCTGCATTTGAATGGAACAGTAAAAGGCAGCTTTTCACCAGATTAAAGGCCTTTATTGTAACAGGGGTAACTGGTGAAAAGCTGCATGCAGATGTAATGGTGTTTTAAGTGGATGTAATTGATAATGTTTTACACCCTCCTCCTCCCTCTGTCTCCCTCCGTCTCCCTCCTCCCTCCATCGTCCCTGCCTGTGCTGCAGCTCAGCTGTGCGTACAGAATCATTAACCTGGCCTGTTCTGCCCGCTATGCGGATGGGCAGATTCACTATTGTCTGCGCTGTCATCTTCAGGAAGTGAGGATTTCCCCCCGCTGTCGGAGAGTTGATGAGCGATTTCTTCTCGCTCTCTTTATCAATCTATCTTTCTCTCTCGCTCTCTCGCTCTCTTTTTGGCGTCGGTGTGTGTGTGTGTGTGTGATGGAATGTGTCTATTGTATGGCCTCAATATGGTTTGCATCCAATTGAATTTAACAAAATTAACATTGAAGTGCTCAATACTAATACTCATTATTATTATTATTATTATTATTGTTTTTTTATAGTTGCAGTACATATATGTAAGTATATATCTGTACATATATATATATATATATATATATATATCTCACCAGGTTTTAGCTTATACTGAGATAAAAGTCAAGTAGCTATGTTGGTGTCTTGTATATCAATTGGGGTCTGAGGCCACATTAAAAATCAAATTGTATTACAAGAATAAGTATATTTTATATTTCAACCCATATGTGTAACATATTACAAGCACAGCATATGATGCATTATAATTACAGTTCATAATGCATAATAAACATGGTTATAATGTATTATACAGTTTTATATATATATATATATATATATATATATATATATATACAGCTCTGGAAAAAAAAAAACTTTAAAATGATGAGTTTCTTTGACTTTACCAAATTAAAAAACCTTTGGAATATAAAATAGAGAAAGACGGATGATGGAGTGGCATGAAGTTATCCAAAAGCAGTGTGTAAGACTGGTGGAGGAGAACATGATGCCAAGATGCAGGGTTATTCCAACAAATATTGATTTCTGAACTCTTAAAACTTTATGAATATAATTGTTTTTCTTCTTATTTTCTGTAATCAATTTACAAATGGATAAAGTAAGATTCTACGTTATAGACTTAGACAACCTTTAGAACAATATATGAAATATATCAATGCATTATAGAATGGGATAGGTGACATCGAAGTATTAATCTAAATATATAGAAATGCACAAATGTAGCAGCATAAATATTAAATATATTCAAATGATACAGATGCATAATGTACATCTGCCTAAATATACAGTACATATACAATTAGCAATCATTACTAAGTAGACACATAAATACACAAGATACTGTAGTTTTAGACAAATCACTTTATTAATTCCATTACATTACAGCAAAATAATGGCAGTAAATGTAGCAATAATACAGATAATACAGAAAAGAAAGTGTCACAGTGATATTGTATATTTGCAAAACACAATGCAAAAAAGAAAGATACACAAAACCTTACATATAAACATATATACAAATAATGGATATGAGTACAATCATATAAAAAATATATATATATATATGGTAACACTTTCTATGAATGTCATCTCTATTAGACTCTATAACCACATTCATAACATATTATAATGCAATCATAAGGCATTATAAACATGGCTACACATATTTATAAAAAAGCATAACCCATTATAGCCATGTTTATTAAGCATTATGACCTGTGATCATAATACATTTTAAGCTGTGCTTATAATACATATATTAAAATAGTGTATATATATCGTTAAAAATCTAGTCCCACAATGAAAGTCTGGCACTTTACTTACAGCGAACAAAGACCTGTTATAATACATTATAATTGACTATAATTAATATTATGTTCAAGGCAAGAATAATTTATCAGTGGTTGAAAATATATTTATAGAATTATTGAGGGTGTGTTTATAAGTTGGAAGATTTTTTAGTCATGTTTCTTGGCATTGATGTATAACATGTTATAAACACAGCTATTAATGCATTATAATCACAGTTCATTATGCATAATAAACATGGCTATGATCAATTGCACATTTTTATAAATATGTATAGCCATGTTTATAATGGCTTATGAATGCATTATAATGTGTTATGAGTATGTTTATAGTGTCTTATAGAGATGACATTCATAGAAAGTTTTACCAATTATATTATATTATATTATATTATATTACAAGAATAAATATATTTTATATTTCAACCCATATGTGTAACATATTACAAGCACAGCATATGATGCTTTATATTCACAGTTCATAATGCATAATAAACATGGTTATAATCTATTATATAGTTTTATATATACAGCTCTGGAAAAAATATATAAAATGATGAGTTTCTTTGACTTTACCAAATTAAAAAACCTTTGGAATATAAAATAGAGAAAGACGGATGATGGAGTGGCATAAAGTTGTCCAAAAGCAGTGTGTAAGAGTGGTGGAGGAAGAGAACATGATGCCAAGATGCATGACTTAAACTGTGATTAAAAACAAGGGTTTTTCCAACAAATATTGATTTCTGACCTCTTAAAACTTTATGAAAGCTCTGCATCTTTTGTCTGTAGTTTTAAAGAATAAAACAACAATGTTCATTGTTCTCAAACACAAATATATATATAGCCATGTTTATTGTGCCTTATGAATGCATTATAATGTATTTTGAGTATGGAAATAGAGTCTAAAAGACATACGATTCATAGAAAGTGTTACTAACATTTCTCTGATGTATTTTTCACTCGTTTTACACATATTATCATTAAGTAAATTCACTGTATCCTCCTTTTTTCCACCTCACTGCTGCTGAATTCACTCCAGCGCCTGAAATCAGCAGCTTTTCCTGGTAAACAGCAGCACATTTCCTCTGAATCTTCTGCTGTCTGCTGGACTGTAAGCTGAGGAATGTGGCTGATTGAGATGCAGTCTCTGAGGACCCCCTCCTACACACACACACACACACACACTCACACACACACACACTCTATCAGCCTCATGCCGAGCACTGGTTAAAGTATTAACCCGCCACCATTACACAATATTGCTGACTGGTGTGTGAAGCACTGGGGATCAAAGTTATCATGTAAAGGGGAAGAAGCCCCATTCAGGCCGTCCCATACAGCCTGTCCACTCCGTCATGTTCCCCCCATTGGAAAGAGCTGACTAGAGCAGGTCCTCAAGCCCCGCCCCCCTCCCACTCCTCCACTCCCTCATCCTCTTCTCATTTTTCATCCCCCCTTTCTTCCTTTTCGTCTCCTTTAGTCTGCTCAGTCTGGGGCTGTTTAGGGTTTTTACGTGTGCTTGGACCCCTGTGATTGCCGTTTTTCAGGAGGGGGCACTGTTTGGCCTAAAAAATAGTCGAATACGTACTATAAAATCCAAAAATTGCCTATTTTCTTATTCTTTCAAATGTTTCAATTTGTTGCGTGTAACACTAATTGAGAGCAGTTTTTAATCAGAATAGACTAAAAACGAGCCAAATAAAAAGTTTATAAGTCAATATGAAATAATAGTTTAGCTCCGCCCCACTACACTGGAAAAGAAAAAACTGCTCTAGAGCCAAATAAGCTAATTCAAATAGCTATTTATCTTTTTTTTTTTTTTTTTCATTTTTACTAATTGTACATAATTTAGAACACTTTTTATCATGTCTATTTTAGTGTTTAGGGAGGCTTGTGAACAAAAATCCGATAGACATAAAAAAAAAAACAGTTTCTTATTTTAGTTTTAAAATGGATTTAATGTTAAGATTTTATATTTTATACTCTAATATTAGAGTCTTCCCTTGTGTTTATTGTTTCAACACCGGGACATAATTCAGATCTGAAGGAGTTAAGAGGCAAGCAATTCGAGTAATTAACTCTTGATGAGTTCAGCACAGCTGTTGAAAAATTTGCTGGTTGAAACTCTACCAAATAAACTTATTTTTTATCTATTTTTACCACCCTGTCATGCTTTCTTGTGAATTTGGCTCCAAATATTAAAAAAAAATAAATTAATTAAAGGGACAAAATGAATACACATTTTTAATGCAGTTTCTGTTGGAGGATGACCACATTATAGATTTAGTAAAACCATGAAAAAAAGGACTGAAAAATAAAAACAACCATACATTACACAATATATAATTTATACATACAGCTCTGTTAAAAAATATATATATATAAGAGACCACTTAAAAGTTGAAAACCTCTGGAATATAATCAAGAGGAAGATGGATGATCACAAGCCATCAAACCACCAAACTGAACTGCTTGAATTTCTGCACCAGGAGTGAAGCAGCATAAAGTTATCCAAAAGCAGTGTGTAAGACTGGTGGAGGAGAACATGATGCCAAGATGCATGAAGAAAAAACTGATTAAAAACCATCAGGGTTATTCCACCAAATATTGATTTCTGACTCTTAAAACTTTATGAATATGAACTTGTTTTCTTTGCATTATTTGAGGTCTGAAAGCTCTGCATCTTTTTTTTTGTTATTTCAGTCATTTCTCATTTTCTGTAAATAAATGCTCTAAATGAGAATATTTTTATTTGGAATTTGGGAGAAATGTTGTCTGTAGTTTATAGAATAAAACAACAATGTTCATTTTACTCAAACATAAACCTATAAATAGCAAAATCAGAGAAACTGAAGTGCTGAAGTAATCGTAATCTCTTCATATTTTTCAGAGCTATATATATATATATATACATACATGTACATATGTGTGTGTGTAAATGCACTAGCAGTGATTTATAGAGGAAGCTGTGCTGTAGCAGTGCTGCAGTAGTTAAATACCTGAGCATGCTGTCACACTCTGTCACACCGGACTGTGGAAGTATACAGCTAAGTGCAAAAACTCTGATGTCATCCTTTTAACCCTTAAATCAACCTGTTTGATCATATTGTGGATAAATTTCGAGTAAAGCTCAAACTAGATTCTACAAAACATTATAAAAAAGTCATTTATATACAGAACTGAATGGGAGATTTACTCAGTATCAATTAATCAATACCATAACAGATCTAATCAATCATTAATACTGTATACTGTTGATTTATCCTTAATATGTTACAGAAAATAAAGAGATGTGAGATTTGACTCATGCCATGCCTCATGAGTGCAGATCACATGCTTGTGATTAGCATTGTTTCCAGATTTATACTAGAGGAAAGTGAATTTAAAAGAACATTGGGAAAAGGTCAAAAATAATGACAATAAATTTACATAACTAAAATTGCATATTCTACAGAAATCAAATACGATGCATACCTGTTAATTTACTAAACATAAAAAACTGAAAATTATGCTTAGCATTAGAATGATTTAGAATTATTTCTTATAATAATGTCTATTTCTTATTTCTTATAATAATCTATCTATCTATCTATCTATCTATCTATCTATCTATCTATCTATCTATCTATCTATCTATCTATCTATCTATCTATCTATCTACCTACCTACC